>NW_027111990.1:736370-740966 GCF_000696795.3 Halyomorpha halys | reverse complement strand
TTGACCGCACCCGGACCATATTCCTTTCATCTTCACACACGGTCAATCAATAATCTTCCCATAAGATTTCCCACTTCAGATATTACTAGATTTAAAAAGTTTTTGTGATAAAATAATTTAACAGGTTGTATAACATTTCGTCCCATGGGCTGAATAAGGGAAGTGCAGTTTTGAGAGTGTTGTTCAAAATTATAAGAGCTTTTAGGCCAACATTCAGATTTGAGTATTTTTTTTCTACTGATGGCACAAAGCAAAGCAAAATCAATCAGTAAATAAATTCCCATCAACCCTACCCTTTTTTGGGATTTAGAATTTATGGGAAGAGAGATTTGTGACTTTGTGACAATAAAAAAAATAAAGAATAATAAGGGTAATAATAAGATGGTCCGTAGTTTCCCTTAATGAAATACAAATCAAAATTCAAATGCAAAGCTCACTAGATAATAGAAAACTTTAAAAAAATTTAAATATCTATATCCAACTGATAAATATTCAATTTAAAATTTTGAACTAGAAAACCAGCTAAAAAAGGTTCAAAGATTGAATTCAATTCAATTAAATATTCAAGGTAATTCAATTAAATATTTACCATAAAATACACGATTTTATCTGGCCATCCTTTTATCTAGTGATTGTATATAGAAGCAAAATAAAAATAGAAAATTTAACAATTGAAACTACCTTGCATATAGATTGTTTGAAGGTGAACATAAGAAGAGAGAGCCACTTTGTAATCGCGCATTTCGAAAATAATCACAAAAGTTTTCCAAGAGATACAACATTTCTTCAGACGTATTTTCGAAAACTGCCAAAACCTGTAAAAGTTAAGAGGAAGCTATATATTAAGTAAATTAAATATCAAATTTAATCAAAATTCCAAAACTGAATTAAACAGTACACCATAAAAGCAATAAGTAATTTAGAATTTGTTTTAATTAATAATATTATAATTATCACTTCTGAGGGCAAACATTTGAACATAAAGTATATAATAAAAGTGCATACAAATATTCCTACATATGAGGCAAGGATTCAGAAAATGCTGTCATACAAACTGTCAGTGCTCATTTATTGACAAACCAAGCTTTGGCCTTATCCATACCTAAATGAAATGAATTCTTAGATACTAGAAATGCTTTGCTCATAAATACAGAACAATCTACTGTTTTTACTACTGGTGAATCTAAAGTATTCTGAGTTGATATGATGACAAGAACAAATTGTAAATTATCAATGATAAATCAAATAAAACCTAAAAATTGCCTGCTATAGTCAGGATATTTTTGAAAAAATCAATTGAAATTTTACATAGGTACCTACTTAAAAATAAATGAAACAAGAATTTTTGAAATAAATGGAATAACTGAACAACAATTATTTAACAGTGAACCCTTGTTATAACGAGGTCCTATTGCTGGCTTCAATCTCTGGTTAGTCTAAAAATAAGATGATTTTGTAATGAAGTGGCATAAATTATCTATCAAGTCCACCAAATTTCCAACTATGTCCATTGAACCAACAATTATGAAGGGCTTAAAGCTACTTCTACTCACAAATACTTTTGGGAAACAACAATTACACATTAGCAAGGAATGTGTACATCGATAAACAAAATTTATTTTCTCACTATTTTAAGTAATTAATTATTAATATACAGTTAATTTCATTTTCATTTTTACACAGCATCTTTTATTATGTTCACATATATAAAATTTCTCTATTAGTTTATATTTTTCATCGCCCGCTATAGCGTGGGTATCTCTACAATGCAGGTTGCTTCATTTCACTTTAGAAACTTTGTGCACTAATGTTTAATTTAATTCAATAAATTAATGTTAATAAATAAATGCTTCTTCCTAAATAAAAAATGCACTGTACACAACATGCTGAAAAAATTGTAATCTCTTTCACACGCAAAAAAATTTACTTGGCGTTTTTCTAGTCGCTAAGCTAGTTAACGACTAGCCGGCCTGATGTTTTGAGTCTGTAAGATTATTATGATTATTGCAAGCCTGATATTTTCTGGCCAGTAAAAATATTAGAATGTGAAAAGGGCCTTAGATATTATGAGCTCATCAAATTACCAAACATGTCAGATTAACAAATACTGGACTGTCAAAATCCATTACTATTCTACATTAACTGATATTTTGTATAATTACTCTAATAATTAGTGTTACCATAGTTATAATATCAGTGAAGAAAATATTCTTGCCACTTCATAAGATGGCAGGACTATAATTTGATGATAAGAAGTGATTGCTTATTAGATAATTCTATTACAATTGGGTAGGGTTTTTAAAACATTAATTAAACATTCCTCAATATTATACTTCAGATTTTTTTTTTCATTAATACATACATTTAAATCATAACTTCATGAGAGTAAAAATAAAAATAAATAAACAAATATAAATAAAATTTATATGTAACATAACCAAATCTACCAGATCACTCTAGATGAAATCTTCCCACCTACGCTTTGGTTTACCCCTACGATGCTTACCCATTGGTTCAGTGTCAATAAATATTTTAGGGATCTGTTTGTTACTAAGCCCTACAACCTCACAAGCTCATCTTATTCGCCGAAATGCTATAACCTGAATAATATTTACTGGGTGCAGTTCCCAAAATACTGCATTGTGTAGCTTTCTAAATTCTTTGGTTAACTCATCCTTTTTTGGACCGAATATTTGGATACATTACTATATTTTCAAAAACCTAAAGGCGCTATTCTTCCCTTAGTGTAAGACGTTTCGCATCAATAAAGAACTACTAAACTATAAACTACCTTCATTAATCCTACCATTTGCTATAAAAAGAATTGTATCGTATTTTCCATTAAAATAAAATTACAAATACATATCATAGTATATAATTATTAAAAAAATATTTGGTACTTATTCAGTAATTAGTCCATAAATTAAGGTTAAATTGGATTACCTGTGGTGGTAACAAGTGCTACTAGATAAACCTCCAGTACTGCCCTATTAAAGGAGCAATCACTGTTATCATA
This sequence comes from Halyomorpha halys, assembly GCF_000696795.3. Taxonomy (NCBI): domain Eukaryota; kingdom Metazoa; phylum Arthropoda; class Insecta; order Hemiptera; family Pentatomidae; genus Halyomorpha; species Halyomorpha halys. The sequence goes on along the minus strand of NW_027111990.1, from coordinate 737,950 downwards.
TATCTGATGTTTAAGATCTCTAATGACTAATACCATGGACCATCGTTATACCACAAATTTGAATTTAATGCAGGTTGTAGTATAGTTCTAATTTCAGATTGGCCTGTCTATAAAGAAGTTACCAGTTTATTATAACTTTTTAATTTCCAAAAAACAAAGACTACAGGGAATTAAGAAAACTAGTTAAAGTAGAGTCTCAACACTTCATTCAATGATGTGTTGAACGATTTATTTGAAACATTATAACTAATTTTTTTAAATGTAAGATTGGTCTTGAACAAATTGGTTATTGAGGGATTCAATAACTAACTCAATCATTTGAATTTACTAGAAAAGTCTTCTAAAAAAATAAATAACCAGAACACAGTGGTTTATCTGAAGACTTCAAAATGTTAGCAGATAGTACTCAAGTTTGTTTTAGTTCTTTAGTGGTCCAAAGCAAAAATTGAAATTAAAAAAAAAAAGGGGGGGGGAAATATAGCACCAAAATTGGAATGATAACAAGTTTTTGAACATTTGAATTAAAATATTTCGAAAATTCAAAAAATTGGAGTTGCATACGGTTAGTGAAGGAAATGTCGAGTATTTCATACTCTTGAAAGATTGTATTTGAAACACTTTCATATTGTAGGGTTAAATTTAGTTTAAAAAAATTTTATTTTTAAGGCAAACTTGTTCTAAACCATGAATAGATTTCCTATACGATAAATTACTTTAAAGAATGATAAACTCAACATTAGGAAGAACTAGAAGAGGAGGTAAAATTGATGCAGTATTTACTAGACATTTAATCAAATGTTTACATTTTTTTTTTAGCTATCACAAGCCAATCACATCAAAATTTACTAATATTATGAATGAGAAGGCAAACTATAATTTCATGAATGAATAGTACAATAAAAGAAAACATTATTTAATAATTGTAATTAAATAAGAAAAAAAGGATTTAATGAAATATAGGATTATTGTAAGGAATATATATTAAAAATTAATAAAGTATATTTAATATCATAAATTAAAAAATTACATTTACATAACTTTTCATTCAAATTTATTGTTTAATAAGTATTACTTTTTTAAAAACTTTTGAAAACTAGTTGTTTCTAGCAACCAAAGATAATAAAAGAGAAAAAAAATAAGGAGAAAGAAAAGTCACCATTACTAATTGCCTTACACCTAGTCCAAATATTAAAGTAACAAATGTTTTATATATTTATAAAATGGATAGAAACTTGGTATGAATTTAATAAAAATTAAAGAATGTAACAAAACATGTAGAGGTTTTAGTAAAGGGAGTTATATTACTTCATCAATGTTCTCATTACATTAATTCTTCATAAAATCATTGAATTTAATGGAAATACATACTTGGGTTGTAATCATATTATAAAATACAAAGAAAGATGGCTGGGAATTCGGTTCTGATGCTTTAAACGTAACAACTTCTTCTGAAGCATATTTTATAAGCAAATGAAATTCATCAAGAAGCTGCATCTTCCATATTCTAAGCTGTTTTATCTAAAAAATATTAAATAATAAATTGTATACGAAAAATTCACTAATAACATCATATTTAAATT
>NW_027111990.1:727487-736260 GCF_000696795.3 Halyomorpha halys | reverse complement strand
TTATAAAATTAATTAACTTTCTCAGCACTTGCTAGTATTCACCTTCCCAGGCTAATAAGTTTTAAGTCCTTAGGGTTAGAATATATTTATGAATTATTTAAAAATTTCCTGGCAATGCAAGCTCCGTAACCGTAAGCTAAGTAACTGTTTCCTCTGGGATGAGTTCATCACTAAACATAATGAAGAGAAAAACCCTTTTTTACAAACACCCACCATTTTGAGAACTCATGATAGCAGTTGTCTTTTCTTTTTTTTCTGTATTCTCAACAAGAATATCTGGCTTATTGCTCAGTACTCTATGGCCGGTGATTATAGGTTGTGGACATTTTAGCCAAGGGAGTTGAGGCATCATCTAAGAAACCTTAAAACTGTAGTGGCATTGGTTTGATTCCAGTGTGGACGGATTGATATCTTATTTTGAGGCAGCACCACGGAATGAAAACTGAATCCTCTCACACCGGTAAGAATAGATTGGTTACTTAAAGGATAACAGACTGTGTTGTTGCTTATTATTTCAGTCACTCATCAGTTCCTCACTAGTTACAGCACCTTTCAGCTGACCTTAAAAATTATTATTATTATTATCATTATTATCCAATTTTCATTATTCTTAGATCTATGGAATAATATCTAATCCTTGAAAGATAATTCGAGGGAATATAGATGGTATTATGTTATTTGTTTAAAAATTATCACACAATTATACATGTATTGATGATATATTATAATTATTATAGTGCTATAAACCACGGGGAGGGGGTGAGGGTCCTGTCTTCCTCCAATACCAATCATTAAGTATTTCAATCGTTAGCAGTCTTCTTCAAGTTGTTTATCTTTTACTTTCTTGGCATCACTTGCCATGCAATCTGACCAACTTACGTCAACCAACCGCTCGACACCAATGCAAGGATTCTTTCAAAACCCTAGGAACTGCATGTTTATCCAATCTGGAAACATGACCAACCCAGAGAAGTAGATTTAACAGTCTCCCTTTAGTTACATTTAAATAGCTGTAAAAGGTCATATATTTCATTATTTGTTCTTTACTGTCCTCCTTTGCTATTATTTATTACTGATACTTGCAACTTGAACCTTTATTCTTCCTGAGAATCAATTGGTATATTAGGGAATATTTTCTTCATTTATGCTGCTGAGGACAATTTGCTTAATAGATAATCCACCGGGGGATAATCAGGAGCTGACTACAGTAAGAACTAATAAATCATTAAATTCAAGATGTTTAGAAAAAACACCAAGAAGCAATTAATTTGATAAATATATAATACAACAAGAAAATTTAATGGATATTATACAACTAAGTAGGGTTAACTTGAAAACATATTAACTTAATGATATTATAATAATAAATTATATAATGTAAGAAACAAATAGTAAAACAGAAATACCTGATCAAAATTGAGGTAAAATCTTCTTATAGGATCAGGACTTCCCAAGCCATTGCTTAAACATAAAGCTTCTTTGAATAAATAAACTAGAAGACGGTGTTTTAATGAATTAATAGCAGTCTCTCTAAAAGCTCGAAAGGGAAATGCCACATGTGTAGTTTGAGAATAAACATTGGATAATAAATAATGATCATCATCATAACAAAAGCGCCCAATGCTTCTAATAGATACAAAGGTACCATCGATTATGTGAAAAACATGTATAGCCTGATGTTGAACTGACAAAACAGCTAAGGTTTCTTTATATAAGTACAATCCTTGATTGTGAGACAAATATATCTTGTCTACCTTAAACTGGATAGTGTCACAAAGTTTACCTTGTTGAAGATCAACGATATGGAGGCTGTAATCCTCCAAGGGTGAACGTGGATTAGGAGTTGTAGCTTCATTGTTGCTAAATATTTCATAAAAACTGGGTCTTAAATCATCTGTGATATATTGAGCTGAACCAACAATAACATACCTCCCATCATCGGTAAAAAGACTACACTCTCGGTTTAATTGTTCACCACTGTGAGTAATATTTACTACAGATTTTGTTTTGAAGTAAGTGGAAAATGCCACAGATCTAATATATTCACTCCCATTGTCATTTTTATTACCGACATAATCACCTCTATACCCTTGTAATAATGAGCCACCAGCACAAGATCCATTAAAAGTATAAATTTCTACTGAAGTCTGATCAGCTGAAAAAGCTAAAAAGTAACGGCCATCAGGACTGAATTTTCTCAAAAAACATGGTGGTTTTTCAACATTAATAATGGTAAAGTTGGGTACAATACTTTGTAACAAATTTCTAGTGAAATACACATTGGTACATGGTTTAATACCAAATGCTTCTCGTCTGATAAGTTTATTAACAATGTTCCGACTTAACCTCTTTGTCTTTAAATAACATTTCCATTCATTTTCTGATTCCATTTTTTGGAATCAAAACATTTTCCTTATCATCCCCACCAATCTTGTAATGTAGATTTGATGAAAATATATTAACTGACATGGAAGTGATTTTATTATTAAAAACTTATAAATTAAAAAAACATAACAAAGAAAATTTCAAAGAAGCTCACAACTGCCAATTCAAACTTTTATGCCCAACAACAAACCTTTACATTTGCTTACATACAGTTCTCAAACGAGGCGTTCGATGTAATATAAGAACTATTCAACGCAAAATTCATACAACAGGGCTCAAATCGAATATAATGGTCCAAAATATATGTTGCTACTTTGCTCTAAAAGTGCCATAACTAAAAAAAAAAGTTTTTTGGTTTTTCGCTGAACATGTTCTAAAGATGTAGTTTCGCCATAGAGAACAATTATGCACCTCTTCAATTTTTCTAATTTTCCACCGAACTCTTTCATGAACAATGGCACGAGGTTAGTGGTTTCATTATTTTAATGAGGTTATTTCAAATAGTTTTCTTGATTATTGACGCATTTTGCTTTGCGGAAAGCTGGAAGCAGTTTTTTTTCGTTAACAGTCACATATTTGGACCTGAACTTGTTTTAAACTCTACGATTTTCAAGATGAGATTAATATACGTAAGCTGCTAAGAATGGCACTAATGTGAAGTGGAGCGTGGAGTTAATGAAATTGGTAACTGTTACAAACCTGCCTTCTACCCCACAACCCCCGATGAAGACCTGAAACTCAGGTCGAAACGTCGGCATAAAATAAATAAATATGGTTTTGTTTATTTATGTTGTTCTTTGCTGACCGCTCCCCCCGACAAACCTCTCCAAGAAATTGGTAATGTGTGCTAAGATTCATAGAAAACGAAGTAAAGGCAACAAATGACGAAACAGATTATATTTTTTACAGTGATAATTGTTTTGACCAGCTAAAACAGCAATTTGTGATGAACCTGTAATTGATGCATATAAAATGCATTGGCGCAATATATAAATTTCATTATATCATTTCCATTACGTATAAACTTCTGACCAAAGGTCACACTTAAAGTTGACTAGATAACGTTTACTCTTTGGTAGAATGAGAGGTGAAACGAATTTTGAAAATTGGCCCAATATTACACCTGACAACTACGTTTCCATCACTCTAGCAGCCATAAAAAATAAAAAAACCAGCCGCTCTTACAGGGTTGTTGAAATCATTCATGAAGATTTGATATAAAAAACCTTTTCGCAGCTAAAGTTAGTGCGCGTTTCGAAAATTTAGAAAATGAAGTAGTAAAAATAAGCGAAATGAAGGTACTAAAGGTAATTAAAAAAGCTCTGCCATGAAATTATAAAAACTCATATTTAGAAAAAGAATTTAAAGAAGTATAATTACAGCCTTCGTAGTAAAACAATTATGAACAATAGATGTGCTTACTCCAAAAAACGTTTTTTGGCACCAAGAAAAAAATTTAAAAAATCTTGATTTAATAAACAACAATCATATTCCAAAATTTTACTATTCATCAAATAGTAGCCTGTAAATGTTTTTTTACTCTAATTATTTAAGATATTTTTACTTTTATCATTACAAATTTCAATTCTCTGTTTCATTTTCATAATTGTCTTTTGTTGTATTATCTTTCGACTTTTCTTTAAATGTTCTATAATTTACAATGAAAATATAACTTGGTTAATTGGGAGATATTTTTTTATTAAAAACAGGCACATCTTGAAAAATAGATAGAGTGCTGGCACAATACATTTATTAAATAAATTAAGTTCTAAAAGATAAAAATATCTAATATATAAAAAAATAGAAGAATAGAAAGAAGTTTGATGCCAATATTAGAAAAAATGTATATAAAATTTTGCTTCTCCCATAAAATTATCATTATGTCAGACTTGCTACTATGGGGTTTTTAATGTGGGTTTAGCAAGTAGTTAAAAATAATAGAATAAAACATAATGAGAGGATGTACTGCACAGAACATTGTACATACGAGGGTGGTCTGAAAAGTTTCCGACCTAACAAAAATACAAGACATTTTTCTGAATTTTTTTTTTTAAATTATTTTTCAACATAGTCTCCTTGTAACTCTACACACTTCTCCCAGTGATGCTCCCATCTCTGTAACCCGTCCAAACAGTACTTGGCGTTTTTATCTGCAAAATAATTGTTCACGAAGGTGGTTGCCTTTTCATTTGACGAAAATCTCTGTCCTCCGAGCGCAATTTTTGGATGGGGGAACAAAAAGAAGTCGCTTGGAGCTAGATTTGGTGAGTAAGGTGGATGGTTATGCAGTTTAAACCGTAATTCGTGGATTTTCGCCATGGCAACCGCTGAGGTGTGAGAGGTGCGTTGTCTTGGTGAAACAGGATTTCTTTTTCTGCAAATGTGGCCGTTTTTCCGCAAGTTCTGCCTTTAGTTTCTCAAATAATGATGCGTAATACGCTCCTGTAATGGTTTTTCCTTTTTGAAGATAATCGATTTAAATAATTCCATAACTATCCCAAAAAACAGTCGCGATCACTTTCCCAGCCGAGAAAACAGTTTTTGCTTTTTTTGGAACCGGCTCTTCCCTTGCAGTCTACTGTTAGAAGTGTAATTTTGTTTTGGGCGTATAATGGTGTATCCAAGTTTCATCTACAGTAATTAATCGGCGCCAAAATTCGAATTTATTGCGCCTAAACTGTGCCAACAGAGCGTTGGAAATTATCATTTCAACGCATTTTTGGTCTAACGTGGGCAAACGCGGCACCCAACGTGCGGACAGCTTTCTCATATCTAAATGTTGATTTAATATGCAACAAACACGTTCTTTTGACATGTTCATAACCTCTGCTATCTCTCTCACTTTAATTCGTCGGTCGTCCAGCACCATTTGGTGAACTTTGGCGATGTTTTCGTCGGTAGTTGCAGTTTTTGGACGTCCTGAACGTTCATCGTCTCCCAAGCTTTTTTGGCCACGTTTAAATCCAGCTACCCAAAATTTCACTGTGGTAAAAGATGGTGCAGAGTCCCCATACACAGAATCCAACTCATCTTTGATTTGCATAGGCGCATTACCTTTCAAAAACAAATATTTAATGACAGCTGGATACTCGATTTTGTCCCTTTTCACAAAACCACCTGATAAAAGAATAGAGTGCAATTATCTTATGGAAGGATCATGCTCTCTGATAGCCGTTATCAACTTCACAGAGCGGTGACTTGATCGGAGTTCGTTATTTTTACAGGTCCTCTGTGAATACAAATCTGCATTTTGTATGATTTTAATTATTTTTATATATTTTTTTATGAAGCTTGATGCTGAATGGACTATAAATAATGGGTATTGGAAAGTAAAAACTTACTTTATTATAAACAATATTTTAATTTTTAAAAATAACCAAATAAATATATGTTTGGTTATTGATATAATATATGATATTATTAATGATTATCCGACAGAAGAAGAATTTATTCAATGAACAAATTTCCTTAGTTTGTATTTTTTTCATAGCGTTGTACTGTGTGGCAACGCACAACTAGGGGTCGTAAACTTTGGAACTTAGCAAAGAGCTATTTGCAATATGTTATCGTCGAGATAATGCTGGTCACATGTAGAGGAAGCTTCTTGTTTGACAGAACTTTTCGAATTTGTACAGTTGAAGGTACTGAACATTGTTGTTTTCGTATTGGTTCATGAAATTAAGTTCATTTCTTTTACTTAGGGCTACTTTCTTCTATTAATAATTGTATTTATAGTATGTATGTTAGTTTACTATCTGTTTTTATTTTTCACCGGTATTAACTAAGTGTTAATATGCGTGTAGTATAACGATTCATTCTATGTTTTTCGAATTATTTCTTTTTACAAACCTTATGGATTAAATTATTATTATTTAAACTGTTACTGTAGGAAATTACTGAAATTTGAACAAAACAATTTTTTGTATGTCCAGTTTGGATAAGTATTGTGATAATGTTCTATATATTATCACATCCAATATATTTTTGTTACTCTTTTTATTTACTTCATTTTAAAATCATATTTATTTAGGGCTGTATTTGCCTTTTCAATGCTTTGATATGTATATGATGCATTTAGTTTGTTCTGCTGAATTTATGTGACCCATAGTTAATTACTTTGGAAAAGATAGTTTCCATATTTTTTTAGTTTACTGTTTTAATTAATGTTAAAAACTTTCTATTAAGTTCTAAATAGTTTATATGTTGTTGGTAAGGTAGTCAAATGTTTTACATATTCGTCTGGTATTGTGTAGTTAAACTTTCTTGCATTTAAAAAACATTGAGCTAACTAGTGTAAAAACAAATTAAAGAATCATAGACAGATGACAGCAATGCTTGTTTAATGACTATCATTTCTTTCATGTTCTTGCTTATTTACGCTGTGAATTTGATAGTGAATTCTATTTAGATAAAACATTTATGAAAAATATTTGTCAATGAAAATAGTGCTTGGCATTCTTAAATAACTAAATACGTGATTGTGTGCATAATATTTTGAAGTAACTTGTTATCTAGTTAGTTGTGAAAACTCGTATTGTTTAGTTTGAAATATTTTTAGTATGCAGTTCTGTATTATATACCTAACTTAGTTCATTTTTAATAACTTAATTATTTCTTGTGTGTAACATTATGAAAGAATTATACACTTTGTTATAGCAACTTATACTTTACTACACAATACTAACTGTTTACAGTGTTTTTAATTTAAAACCCTGTAAACAGTTTACATCCTGCAAACAATTTTAACCCTTCTAACAGTTTACAGCCTGTAAACAGTCTCATTTTCTTTTTATCACCTCTTGATAGGTTTCTAAACAAAAATATTGTTATCTGTTCAACCTTACCTTGCAAATTTTGTTATTTTTAAGGGAGTAATATTGGAATTCTATTTTAACTAAGAAATTAACACAATTTATTCCTTTAACCTCTTGAATGTAAATGTTGGGATGGTGGGTAGATGTATAATAAACATTAGGAATAAATAGAGTTGAATTAGTGTGGTCAAGGAACTGAAACCTCAATATGTAAAGAATTCCTTGGTAGAAAGAATTTAATGAAATCCCCTTGAACTAACCATAGCATTTAAAGAAAAATATACCCTTATATAATAAATAGTGAATGTTGACCAGTGGTTCCCACCCGTTGTTGGTAAGAGCCTTGGGATGGGCTCTGAATGGTCTAGCAATTCATAGTTTTTTGGACAATTTATTGTTGGAACTGTTTTATTAATTATTTTTGTTAATGTTTGTTTGTTAGATAAAAGGTTAGACATAATTATTTTATTCGCTTTTTTTGTTTATGACCCTCTGCTTGGTTATTTGTCATATATGAGGGGAAGAAGGGTTTGTCTACTGGTAACCAACCAATTCTAATCATGGTTAGGGGTCAAGTTCTTTTATTTTTGTGGGACCGCCATAAAATATAAGTCAACTTTCCAGGCCAGAATCGAACTAGCGCCACTGCAGTCAAAGTTAATGTTCTAACTCCCTCGGCTATAAATGTCCCACTTTATACACAACAGCTAATGCACAATAAAAGTTAGTTAAAATGTACTTTTATGCAAAATAATTTTCTAATGTTTTCCTGTGTGTTGTCCCATGGGGGATCTCTTTATTCCCCTACCCTTGTGGTTCGATTCCAGTAGACTTCTATGGTTTGGGAATCCCTGTTGTAGACAAATCTCGCCTTTATTCATTTAATTTAAAACTCTCTGAAACAAATAATTTATCTTTGTATTACAACTTTATTATTGATTTCATTATTTTTGTTGTTTTGCCTGTTCTGTCTTAGAAATAAAAAGAAATGAACTAAGAACAGATGGTTGTTGTATAAAATAAAACAGGTCAGATTAGTAATTTCTAGTGGATATCTTAGTTCATGTTTATGATGAACAGCAATTTATTTTTTTATTTTTGTTTTGTTATTACTAAAGTATATTTCTAGTTATTATTATTGTAATTATTAAATTTTTTTAACCATGATGTTTTCAGAAACTAAAACTTTTTATTCAAGTATTTTAAAAATTCTTTTCATTTTGTTCGTATTCTGTTTAATTGCAATGAAAATCAAATTTGAACTTTATTATGTGTATATATATATTTTAATAAAATTAATGTGTTGATTTACAGATTAAATGTAAGAAGCAGTTGAAAGAATTAAACAGTTGGATTAGTAATTGTACTGCTATTGAATATCATCCATTTCAAGACTTGCGTTCATTATAGTCTATGTTAAGGTAAGCACTTATAGCACTTAATAAGTTTCAAGAAAAAAAATAAAAGCATTATAAGATGTGAGGACTGATTACTTAAAAAAAAAATCGTAAAGAAAATAATAGTTATTAAACATAGACTAGCAATAATAAATTAAAAAAAAAAGAAATTTGGTT
>NW_027111990.1:726854-727437 GCF_000696795.3 Halyomorpha halys | reverse complement strand
ATATATGTATACCACACCCAGGAAGATGGTCTGAGTGTGGTAAAAAACAAAAAAAATAAAACTCAAATAGTAATAAAACTATTCAATTACTATTTGAGTGCTTTTTTTTTTTTTTTTTACTGCACCCAGATTATCTTTCTTTTATATACTTATTAGATTATTAGATTATATATACACATGGTCAATCAATGATCTTCCAAAATGTATAGATTTAGTTTGTTAAAACATACCTATTTATTTTACATAAGATGATCAACGCCTTGTTCGTTTGTATTGAATGTTAGAAACTATAACATGTCGCTCTGTAAACATAGTTCTATTTAATATTGTTATAAACCAAAAATATAAACTTTGCTTACTACGCAATTTACAGTAACTCATAACTATAAACAAAGAAACAACATTAAAAGCTTATTCATCAAGTCATTCCTTCTATCTATATAAATAACAGAACAACACTTAGTAAACTTGGGAAACAAAACTCCATATTGTCCTTCCACACTATCTATCGGCCTAATCCCACTTTATAGTCTGACTAGTGATGACGCAGTAAACTTAAATTCAAAATAAAAAAAAAAATTAA
>NW_027111990.1:707505-726763 GCF_000696795.3 Halyomorpha halys | reverse complement strand
ATATATAATTGTGTACAAAGTTGACATTACATAAATCTAATCTGTAATAATGAGTAAAATATGGAAACAAATTAGATAAAATTTGGATAAACTAATTGGGGTCTGATAATTTTTCCAAAGGGGGGAGGGGATTTTTTAAAATATATTTCAAGTGTCATTTCAGATAACTGTAACAGAGTGTCTTAACCAATGGAAAATTGGTAAATTGATGATTAAAAATCAAAAACAGTTATAATCTACTGTCTTCTGGCACATAGGTCATATAAATATAGATCTTTGAAGAAATAAACTTAAGTAACAAAATGTTGCTATTGGATACAGGTAATAAATGATTTAGTGATGTGATTTAAGTACTAGAATTGAGAAACAAGGTGGGATTACACAGGCTGTGTAATATATGGAAAATCTATGGATATCAATAAAGTTATTGCAAATAAAGTATCTTCCGCATCAACCGCCTGCAACTTTTCTAATATGACTTCAAAATGTCAGAGGTCACTCCAGGGTGAACCACAAAACTCATTATCATCTTTCATTTCTTTTTAAAATGGTGGCTCGTTTGATGTTTTATACAGCACTGTTCATGTATTTCTCTTGGGCTATTGGAGCTTTTTTTAGAATAATATAATTATCTCTCTCCCTTCTCAATATTTAAGGTTTTACCAAGATATGCAAAACTTTTAGTTAAATATCTAAGAAAGTGAATATCATCCAGTATGTATTTTTTTAAATTGAATTGATTGAACTTGAAACAAAGTTCATTGTACATTAATGTATTAAATTAATTGAATTATAAAAAAAACTAGAACATTGAATTGAAGGTGTAGGATGTCATTTTCATCAGGTTTAAGTAATGTCTAGTAGAATCTCCTTCCATGTTGGGACCAGATATAGGTTTGATTCATTAAAAAGTCAGATTAACTGGAGATAAAACAAATTGTGTTTAAGTATTAAAAAAAATTTCTTCCCTTCACTATATATATTGTGTATTTATAGTGTAAATTTTCAACACAAAAATTGTATTGAATTCATTTGATTAACTTGTTTTGTTTGACCCAAGGCGAGAAGAGCCAACATATCTAATTTAGTGTTTTATACTTATTAGTGTGGGTTACCTTTTTCTCACAAAAAGTCTAGTTTTTCTGCTAACACCAGATTTTATTTCTTGCTTTGGACAAGTTTTAACCGGTGATGGTTCAATTTCAATAAAATTGAAAGCCATCAGTAAAGTTTTGGAGCAATCCGAAGATAGTGCTGATGTTATATATTATCTAATAGCATTCATCATTCCAAGCACTAATCTGCAATTTTATTTCATGATCTGGTGCAGCCACTTTCTAGTTATGAGATCCAAGCAGGCATCTCGCTTCATGTGGCACACTATCCTGCCACCTGTGATTTGCACAGTTGTTGTTGGATGGAAAGGATGTTGATCTTCTAGTAATCTTGACTGTTTAACTCAATAAAAATATTTTTCTTGAAGTCCAAAGACAGCAAGACTGTGGTGATGGATGGTACATCATCTTTGTTCAAAAAAGAAAATTAGAAGCCATGTAATTACTACAAAAACGCCAGGAGTTACTTCCGTAGGCAATTATTATATGATTTTAACTTTTCAAAAATTTAAAGACTACCAATATTGCCGCTACCATGTTTTAGTAAGACTGTGAAAATCTCATTTTTAGAATTTGTTGGTTTTATTAATTTAACTGAAGCATTTTTACAAATTAAGTCTCAAAAATACATTTCTGGGCCTTCTTATTTTTCTGGGCTCTAGTTTTATGTTTATAAGCATTTAGTTAGCTTAGATGCTTTTGGTAAATATTAAACTCAAAGAATATGAAAATTTTCATTTTCCACATATAGTAGAACCCCGCTAATTTTACTTCCACTAGTCTTTCTTCTTCGGCTCAATAACCTGTTAGCAAGTCATAGCCTCCTTGATAAGTCTTCTCTGGTTGTCATGGTCTTGTGCAGCCACTTTCCAGGTATGTGATCCAAGCAGGCACCTTGCATCATGGGGTATACTATCCTGATATCTTATCTTTGTTTGTCCTCACTGTCACGTTCCATGAAGCACCTTGGTGAGAATCTTTGGGATCGTCAAATCATTCATCCTAGCCACATGACATGCCCACTACAGTGCCTCCCAAATTTTTCCAAGGAATGCATATCAGTCCTAGTCATTATCCAAGTCCCAAAACCACATGTAAGGACAGGGTGTATCAATTTTATGGTGAGGATTAACTTTGTGGTTATTGTTTTAAGATTGGTTCTCAGTTGAGGCCATCTAACAAAAAAACATCTTTTTGCAGTTATCATCTGGCTCCAATTTAAATATTTTTTAAATTTATTCAGACATGTACTTTTGGGATATGATAAGTTATTAGTGTGAAGATAACAAAGATAATTTTATTGGGGTATCAGGACAAACAGATTAACACAAAGTCAACAAGAAACTGGGAGGTTACTTACTAATTAGCGAACTCCATTGTTGCCAGGTTGTTGTTGTTGAAAAAAGAAAGTAATTTAATGATGAAGAAAACTACGTATGTATTATATTCAGCATTTTATTTGCAGGCTTATCAATGAACTTCAGCGAGATTAATACAGGTTTAGAGTCTGAATATTGAACAGAAAGGTTTACTTCAAAATTTTCTTAGACCATGAATGCAGGTTTCAGTCTTTCTCTTGATGCAGTGACACATTTATTTTTTATTCAGATCTCCAGCTTCATAACTTTATAAGACAAATGTAAGGTCGTTGTAGTGCCTAATGCACCCTATCTCAGCACAAGTACTCATGAAACCATCATTGTAGTTGAGGGTGGGTAAATTTTTGTTGTGCCAGGATCTATAGCTGTATCTGTCTGGAAAAAAACATTCAATGGCTGCAAGTATACATAGGTAGGTGGGTTCTCATGATTGGGATCTTCACAAAAAATTCTCCTGTTAGGTGTAAACTTGTTCCATATACTAAATTATCTAGAGTGGCGTTGAAGTCAAGCTTAAAAATGTTTCAAAGACCTAGCAGGATGACTGATCCCTGTTTCTCTATAAAGTACAAAGTAATGTATTAATAGTAAAAACTTATTAATACAGCTTTGATGACAGTCAGAAGTTGGGAATTTAAGTAGGATTGTGGGTTCAAGGCTGTCGTGGATTTATAAATCAACACCACCTTTGTGGTCAGATCTCTTTTGATGTCAAAAAGATTAATTGATAAGGGATATTTGGAAGGAATGAAGATTGACGCCCTAAACCCCCTTTTCTGTAGTTTTATTATATTTTCTTCCAACTAAAATGCATAAATATACTTTATTGTTATTACAAACATTACAAATAGTATTATCATCTGTTGACTGACTATCTAAAGGAAATTAATTAATCATTAGAGTTATAGTCTTTCTAAAATTTTACCCTTTCTTTATTCTTAATAGACTGATTATCTAGAAAATTTTCATATTGAACAGCTATCTACCGCCACCACAAAATAAATTTTCTTTTAACTTTATGTATTTTAATTCTTTAATTTTCATTTTAACTGAGCCTAATCTAATGGAAAAACAATAATGTAGGTGTTGTATACATACAAATTTAAATCAGCTTTTTTTCATGTACCTTATATAAAGTTGAGTATGGAAACAGTAATATTTGTATGTAGAAGTACCATAAATATTTCTTCTTAGCTTATTATGATTTTTATTTGTTTAATTTATTATTGTTTAGGCCATGGATGATGTCAAACTTAGTGTAATATCTTCAATCCTCAATTTCTTGAGAGGGGAATTCCATGCTGGATATCTGGATCCTGAAAATGCTGAAGGTCTAGAAGTTGCTATTCACTGTTTAGAGAACATATATAATGTCAGCAGTGTAAGACGCTCTAATGAACCCTCTTTATTGGAAATTTACAAATATTACTACGAAAATTCAGTAAGTTTTCATTATTTTATCACATTAATTACGATATATGGCAATTTTCATTATTTTATCACATTTAGGAATATAACTTGGGCAATGCATTGTGTGAGTGAATTTTAGTTTTATTTTCTTAGCAACTTATTTTCTTTATAATGTCAGTTGTAAAGTTATGAAATTAGGTTTTGTTTTATTTTGGAGAATACTATTTTTTGTTTTCATTATTACTATTTGCACCATGTCTGTCATCGATTTACCATAATTAATTGACAATAAGTTCAATAAAAAAGGTAATCTGATTCTCAATAAGTATTCTACTTTAGGTTACTTTATACAATTCATAAAGATCAATAAATGAACCTGAACTACTATTACCTAGGAAAGGTTTTGAGTTCAGTAGTTTCTGAGGATGTACTGTTTCTTGACTAATGGTTATACAAGGAGGTGGTGTAGTCAGCATCCATTTTGAACTACCTGTCCAATTAAGGGCAGGGTACCAAATTTATAGATGCTGGGTATACTATTGGAGGGTCTACCAGTTCCAGAATCGATCCATGTTTGATTTATCAGAATAAATAGATTATCTGCCTCAGCGGAACTGGAACCTAGGCCTTGGATTTCAGAGTCCCAAGCCTTACCCATCAAGATCTCCTTATAACTAGAACAATTTTAAAATCTTAATAGTAAATTGAAGTTTAAACTATACTGATACAAAATTAAACTTAACCATTACAACTTTGTGTATAGAAGTTTAATTCATATGATATAAATGAAAAAAAAAAAATTAAAATATACAATGGTCATACTGTATCAGTTCAAGCACACCATCTCACATATTGATGAAACTTGGCATGTTAGACTATTCATTGATGTAAATAACCATACCAAATAGTTTGCTCTATTTCTTGTGGCTTAGTTTTACAGCCTCCTAAGGTTTTTGGATTGTTGCGATTTTTATTGTTTGGCCATTTTATTGTTATTTTTCTTAAGAAAAATAAATTAAATTATTTTTAGTTACCAACCAATGTGGATGAATATTTTTTAAGTATTTTTAAAAAATGAATAAAGATACCAAGTATTTATTTGATTTCAGAAAAAAAATTTTAAGTATCATTTACCAGAGCCCTATTAACCGGGGGTTCAATTTACAAGGGGCCAATTTTTTTTTTTTTTAATATGGAGTTTTTTAATTTTTACACCATTTATTTAATATGTGTAATATTTTAAAAAATGAATACATAATATTTTTTTAATGATTACATAATTGTTAATTGTGTATTGTTCTTAAAAATAATGAATGGAAAAACATGGCAAACTGGTGTTGTATGAATGAGATGTTTCCAGTGACTACTAGTCCAGTTCATATTCTAGGCTCGAAACCATAATATTTTCAAGTCTAACTAATAACACTAGTTTTATGTTGCACGTTCTGGGGTTACTGCAAAAATTTACTCGTTTTGAGGTTACTGCTCGAATGTGGACATTTTGAGGTTTTTCTGCCCAAAATTGCATTTCTGTTAATTTTATCTATGAAACAATTGTTACCAATTAGTCTGTTATTCATAAAAAAAATCTAATAAATTATCATGTCACAAAACTAATCATTAGTATTCAGTTTAATAATTCATGATACAAGTTCAATTATTCTTAATTCATCCACCTAGTTCATCCAATAATTGCTGTGATCGGCGGCAGCTGAAGAAATCCTTCCATTACATCCGGGCTGTTAAAAAATCATAATTAGAGACGTGATTTCCATTTTGTTTCTCATTTTATTCTGTTGTTTGTAACATGCTATCTATCCAGTTTACAATCTTTTGAATAATATTTTGAATTGATTGCATAAAATTTCACATTTTGTTCTTATTTGGTCTGAATTGCATAATTTTGTTTTTTTTGTTGAATAAAATTGCATATTTTGCACTTTTTAACCTAAATTAAATGATTTTGATTTGAAAAGCATAAAATTGAATGCTTTAACCAAATTTCTCATATTATACATATATAGGTATTTATTCCAATATTTATTTATTTTATTATTTTTTCCTTATTTATGTTCATAGTTTAGATTAGGAAAATATGAGGTAAGGCAAAGGATATTTTAACACTCAAAGAGTCAAATTAACAAAAAAAAAAAAAAAAAAAAAAATTAACACAAGTGACAAATATTATTGGGGTAGTATTAACCAGTGATTTTGTCTAACTACGATACAATGAAGAAAAATTTCTCTAGAATAAGCTCTATAGTCATAAATACGTTCATTGTTTCTGTTTTTAACTTGAATCCTCACTCTGCCTCCAGTTTTTTAGTTTTTGACTGCATGAAAATCTGGTCTCTAATTATTAAGATGCTTTCCTTGATTAAATCAAGACTTAAGGATAATTTTATTTTTCAGATTCATCATAGGAGTGATGCAACTGAGGAAGAAAAAGTGGAAGGTGAAAGATTTAAAGTTGAAGGTAATGCTGCAATGAGTGCCGGACAGTATTTAGAAGCTCTTCAACTTTATTCGAGGTGAGTGTATGTCTGAGGTTCCCTATCTTTTTCGGTTTGTGACTCCCTAAAAAATTGGATTTTTTCCACAGTGACTGACCTTAATACATCAGATTTTTTCTAAATTTTTGACTCTTGAAAAATTGGAAAACTTTCCTTTTTAAAAGCGATTACCCATTTAACAGCAAAAATTTAAAAATAGATACTTACTATTTTCGTACCATTTAGTGACTAAAGCATGGGTGAGGAAGCCTTGTTTGCGCACTAGCCGTTTTAAAAGATGCAGATTGGAAAGAAACCAATGAAAGACTCGAAAGTTGCTAAATTCTTGGAATTTTGTCAGCTTACACGATTGTTGGTGGAAAAATTTGAGATGTGAAATTCCAAAAAAATTACCAAATAACTGAATTTTTCGCGGCACCCTTATGACAGCACTGCGGTGCTCTGGGGAGCGCACACTTTGGGTTTTCTGTTCTATCTAATATTTTTTTAGACTATACTGATATTGCTGCTTTATAATTAAAACTAATTGTAACAGTTAATGATTACATAATGTACTCTTTAATTCTTTTTTTGTCTTAACTGTTAATCTGAGATGGAAGTGGAATTTTATCTGCTGTTTTGTGATTGTATATTCTGGTTTCCGAATATTCAGTGATAACCAAAGATTTTTTGGCTTAATCATTCTCAGATCGTCATAATTTTTGTTCAAAAATTTGATTAGTTTTGTTTAATTTAATTAGTTAAAATATCTAAGATTTTTAGTGGTCGACGGAAGTAAAATGAACAATTTATGATGGCAATTTTGCCATTTGTTGTAGATTTTGATTCATGTGGTATTTGAACTGCACTAATGCTTTTTATCTTTTCTGTTCTGGTGCAGCCCAGCACTTGATTTAGCACCTTACTGACGGGGCTGCACTTTTTCCACTGTATCCATCCAGTAAGTTCAGCCCTCCTGGTTTTCTTTATCCTCTCCCGGTGACTCAGTTGCCTGTTAGTCAAACCCATCCTAATGGAAAGTACATCAGTGTAAAGTGCATACTTTCCACCTGTAGATGAACTCCTGGAAGAAAGGATAGTTCTCTTCATCCATCTAAGGTATGTCTGACTTGATAAAGGCGAAGATACCGGTCTTTCCCAATAATCTGGCTACCAGATCCTGACTCTTCACTTCATATTTAATGAAATCCTCCCCGAGGATGAGGTCTAGGGGTGTAACTCTGGCCATTATTTCTACTGCCTCATGCTACACCGTTCTGTAAGTCTTTGTGACTCTCAGCAGAACCAAATCTGTATGGGGGCCAGTTTCCTTTTTTGAGTCCACGTGAGATACATTTAGGCTCCACACTGGGAATGTGTACCTCTTGCTGTCGCAGCAACTAATCGAGCACCAGTTTGCACAGTGCTAATAAGGTATTAGACCATTCCAACCCTGAAGGTACTTTTTCTCACAAATGTATCTATTTGCTTTCTAGGCCTTTTTGAAATGACGAATACCAAAGCTCATTCTTCAAAGGACTTATAAGTATCAATAGATACTTACTGCATCTCAGGATGTATCTTTGTAAGGACCGCAGTCTGGAAAGGGTATATGAGTCCTGGTAACAAATATTGGTTGACAATGTTTATTTTTTGCTTCCATTGGGGAGAGTAAAGGCTATTGTTCAATTTTGTCTCTACCTCTTCATTTAGTACCGGATCCCATCAATAAAGAGTGTTGATTTGATGTTCAGAGTGAGTTGTTCTATCTACCTATTACCTTTTTTATTAGTCTCTTCCTGCAGTAACTTAACTGTTGCTGAAGGGACGTGACGGCCGTGCGGGTTGGGGTGCAGGTCCCAGTGCGCTCGGTTCAGAACGTTGTGGGTTCGATTCCCACCTGGGGCAGTTTAACATTCATTTTTGGGGGTCCCGAAGAATGAATCTTGACACTTCCACCTTGGTAGGTATGCGGCGGCAACCTAGGTAGCTGTCAGGGGTTGGCTAAAAGGACCACTAGGCCCACTTGCCGGACTTGTTTCCCCCACCAAATACCAGTACCAGTACCAGTAACCGGTGCTGCAACCTGGGAACAAGTGCTGAGGTCGAAATTCATTAGAAAAAAATATTTTTTTCTTATTCTGCTTAAATGCTTGTACCAACAACGACATCAACAATGGCAGCAGCACATGCTAATGCATTATAATGGATGAAGATTCGCGCTTTCCCAGGACCTGCATAAAGCAATTTCGGATTTAGAATGGTTCACCAGAGAGATAGGTAAGTTAAACCATTTTATTAAGGGAGGTGACCAAATTATAGCTCAAATAGAAGCAAAGGTAGTGGAAGATTTATTGAATAAAGGAGATGCGGACTTGTTGAAAGTGTCTTTGGTATGTAGGATAAAGAGTAGTATCCTGAACCAACAAATACAGGCAGACGAAGAAACTAAATGGCCCATAGTCAAAGAGAGATTGAAGAAAGCTTTCTGAGGCGGAAGATGGACTCTGGAAGAAGACATCCTCCAACTGTTAAGAGAGGTGAGAAAACCTTGACAATCTAGTGGGCAATAGCCCAGGGTTCTCCTTGTCCGGTTTAACCAAATAACTGATAAAATGAGGAAAACAGTAAATGTCGAGGAGGCCAATGGGAGAATGGGGTTCATAACTATGATCCTCAAAGTTCAGTTGACCAAAGAGACTGGAAGAAAAGAAAGTTTACCAAGAGAAGAATCTTTTGTTCAGTGCGCTCAAGAGATGATCGATTCAAGCACAAGAGAGGAGTCAAGGATGGAAGTAGAGGAAACTGGATCAGCAAAGATGACTTACAGGCAGCCAAGAACCATAAGGATACCCTGGAAGAAACAGGAATACAAGGATGGTGGAAGAGAAAGAGGCAAAAATGGAAACTAATGGCCAAGCCATCCTAGACCGAAGAATAACGGGCAATGTGAGGACTGTAAGTGCCATGGATGTGGAAGAACGGGACATTTAATGGCTCAGTGCCCATGCACCAGGTGTTTTGAGTGCGGAACCGAAGGACACATTGCCAGGCAGTGCCCTTACATATATCGCAGGAGAGAGACAAACCAGGCGGAGCCAGTGGAGGTGAACGCTCAAAGGGTGAGGAGAAGGGGTATCTCACAAAGGGCAGTTGGATCAGCAAGTGAATCAACGGAAGTATCAGAATCTTTGGAAACGGAGGAAGAAGGTACAGAACAAAGGAATAATGGTGGACAGAAGAGTGGATGGAGGTGGATACCAGGAGGAAGAAGAACTCAGGAGGAGAGTTTAAGAGAGTGTTGGTAGAGGGGACCACATACTAGTAAGTCACAATGTATCTGGAAATCATGGCAGTTAGCCTATAATCAAAACAAGGGGAATGTTAGGTGTCTAGTGGACACTGGCATCTCTAACACCATTTTTAATCGAAAGGTGCTGGAGAGACTTGAGTTTTAGAGGGAGGGCACTCTGTGTCCAAGTATGTAATTGCCAATTGATCACCCTGGGTGGCCCATGTAGAGTAGAGGGATAGGCAGAAATGGAGCGAATGGGGGGCTTGTGGGACTAGAGTAAGGGTGCACTTAGTAAGGTGTATTCTCTGGGATTACCAGGCAATCATTGGGTGTGATCTGTTAAGAAAGGTGGGTGGCGAGGGTTACGAACAAAGAGGGAAAATGGAGCATTAGGATAGGGGGGAAGACATTTAGATGCCAAAAAATTTTCAGAGATGAGAGAGTATGAGTAGGAGCCATAAATCAAGCAGAAGACTGGAGACATGCTATCATGCGGGAATATACGAATATATTTTTTAACAATGGTGAGACGCTGGGTGCAATTGGGAAAACCGTGCATAAGATTCCGCTGAAACAAGAGAGGATAAAATAAAGGAACAGCGGTACCCTCTGGCGTTACGTCAACACATCAGAGAGGAGCTGGATAGTTTGAAAAACCGGGAATTATCATAGACAGCACTTCGCCATACAATAGCCCATTAAGGGAAGTGAAGAAAAAAAGGAATGTGCTGGGGGATAAGGAGAATTATAGATTTGTAATTGACTGCAGGAAACTAAATGAGAATACGGTGGATGAAAGATATCCAATTCCCCCGATTCATGGACACCCTGGATAGGTATGGTAAAGCAACAATATTTAGCACACTGGATTTAAAAGCAGGATATCACCAGATAACAATGCACCCGAAATACCGGCACAAGACAGCATTCACGTTTGAGTGAGGACATTAAGAATTTACACGAATGCCATTCAGATTAAAAAATGCTCCCATCACATTTCAGTGCCTTATGGACAATTTCTTTTATTTATCCATCTTATGGGGGATGAGTCCATGTGTCAGATTTATATGGATGACCTGTTAGTGTTTTGTAAATTGGAGACCGAACATGTATGCCATCTGGAAAGCGTGTTTCAAAGAATAAGGCAATTTGGATTAAAGTTATCCAAAGAAAAATCACTGCTAGATCACAAGCAGATCAATTTTTTTAGGACATACAATCTCAAAGGAGGGAGTCAAACCAGATATTCAGAAAGTTGAAGCAATACAAAGGATGGCGGAACCGCGAGATGTGAAAGGAGTCCGAAGAGTGTTGGTACCTTGAGTTATTACCGGTGGTTCATGCCAGAGATGACTGAGTACCTGGTATCTCTTAATAACTTATTGAAGAAAGGAAGAAAACTCATTGTGACACCATTAATGGAAGACAATATTCGGTGTTGCTTGGAGCAGTTGGAAAGAGAACCTGTGCTCGCATTCCCTGATTTTCAGAAGACATTTACGATTATGAATACGCACTAGGGGCAGTATTATCTCTGGAGGGTGAAGGAGACGAGCGGCCTGTGGCTTATGTAAGCAGGCATCTGACACAGAAACTAGGTACAGTGCTTTGAAAGAAAACTGTTGGGAACAGTGTGGGATGTCAACCATTTCAGTCCTTGTTTTCGGAAGGCGAGTTCGCATTCATACCAACAATAGACCCCTGCATTGGATCGGGAAATTGAAAGAGTCCTCAGCACGGGTTACAAGGTGGAAAAAGTTGTTGAGCCAATACAATCTGGACATTGTATACAAACCAGGAAAGGAAAATCTAGTAGCTGACAGGCTGTTGTGGGCTATAATGGTGAACACCATAGATGAAGAAGATTAATGGGAACCATCCGGGAGTATGTAGTTTCTGTGAAAATCTTCACCGGAAGTGGAAAAAGAACAAGATATGCCAGAAGTTACCGATCAAGAACAATCGTCGGCAGGGGAGGGCCAGCTAGATGAAAGACAAACGGACTTGGCAGAAATTGATGACATTGTCAACGACTAGCGGAGACGGATCATATGGAAAACCAGGACATCCAGCTTGATAAAGGTTGAACATACCAGGTATGGAAGGAGTGAGATTACAACTATCTGATCAAGTTAAAAGATTATGGTGATCAGAGCAAATTGGGGTAAACAGGTCGTTTGTCCGATGTAAACTCATGGTGGATAGGGTGTGGGATCAGGAGGTGATGCTCGTGTACCACCAAGGAAAAACGAATCATCGGGGGCTTAGCGAAATTTTCCAGGCATTACTTTTGGTGGGGGATGAAAAGGACGATAAAGGAGATAATAGGGACCTACAAGATCTGTCTGAGCACCAAATTCGATAGGAACCCATCAAAAGCAAGGTAAGAGGAAACTCCCACCACTGATAGATCTACAGGTAGACTCTTTCACTTGGAGAGGATGTAGGTAGATAATTGTCATAGACCTGTTCAGCAAGGCCGCAATGGCATTTCAAGTTCAAGACAGATCAGCAGAGGCTGTAGTAAAGTGCTTAGGACTTGGTTTCAATTTTATGGTGTTCCTGATAGCATTGTATCATGGAGGAAGGGAATTCGATAATGCCAGCATTAGGGTGGAGATGAAAGCACTGGACGTGGTATGGCACCTCAACACGCCTGGACCTCCCAAGAGCCGGGGAGGTATAAAGCGGCTGCATAGCACACTCAGTGACCATCTGAGGGTATATTAGATGGATAGATAAGGGCTTTTTGGAAGCTTTGGGCTTTTTATTGGAGCCAGACGTTGCAATGGGTAAAGCAATTGCCACTTATAACCACTCTATTCACTCAGTAACGGGATTTTCACCGTTCGAAATTCTTTTTGGACATTGTGCGCATCAATGGGACTACAGGGCCACAACTGCGAACGAGGAGGACATTATTAATAATAGAATAGAGCTGAGGAAATTGTGGGACAAGGTGTGAGGTAGAATAAAAACTGAGAAAAGCAAAAGGGTGGCTCGGGAAAATTTATGTGTCCACGATACCATGGGAGCGTTAAAAATTAAGTCCATAGTATACGGTTTAGTAAGTTCTAATTGGGGTAAGAAGTTACAATTTTATGAGGGGCCATTTAGGGTGATAGTAATGCAGGAGCACAATGTTGTTACCATCAAAAGTCTTCAGTAGCCAAGAAACGGAGAACCATTCACATTGAACAATTAGAGCTCCTAGTGTCAGAACTGTGAACTAACATGTCCTCTGCTCAGCATATTGTGATCTTTGCACACATAATATTATATATTGGTTTGTTTTTCTTATAACTTTTTCAAGTTCTTATATTTATTTTTTGTTTATGAGGATTGTTTGTAAACTGGTGGGGGGAGTTATAGGCTGGGGAGTTATAGGTTATAGTTATAGGCTGTCAGCTATTCAATGGATGTATATTGGGGGATGGATCCCATCAATAAACAGTGTTCATTTGATGTTCAGAGCAAGTTGTTCTATCTACATATTACTTTTTTTTATTAGTCTCTTCCCAGACTTAAATATATATATTTATAAAATAAAATAAAATATATATTTATTTTATTTAAAGTTTAACATCATTCTTTAAACTAATTTTTAATCAAATTTTAATCTAACTAGGGTAGGAAGGTTTTGTGTACAGAGTACTAACCTATTCTAATCAGAGAGGCTGAGATTTATTTCGTAGATATTTTTTTTTTTCAGTTGACTCAACAGATCTTGTAGATCTTTGGCCACTCAGACCAGCCTTCTCCATACCTGCCTATTTTGGGCTACTGCTTTCCAGTTTTCAGCACACAGCTCAGGTTTTTGGCCTCCCACGTGGTTTCTTGCCTACTATGCTTGCATTCACTGTTGTGTAGAGGCACCTTCATGGATTGCTTCAAGCCACATGTCCCGCCCATCTTAACCTCCTCTCATTCATATTGTGAGATATTGATTGAACAGTCTCTGCAAGCAGTTTACTGTTAGTTCATCTCCATGTGTCGAGGTTCTGATCCATGATCGCTCCTGCAACTGTACGAAGGACTTTCCATTTGTATCTCTCGATTCTACTTTCTAGGGTACCTGTTAAAAGCCCAAGTCTCACGGCTATGTATGAGAGCTGGCTCTATCATGGCATTGTACACCCTTAGTTTCAAATTGTTAGATATTTTTCGGGATTTCAGTATTCTTGACATAAAGAAGAAAGCTCTGTTTGCGCTTGTTATACGCTGACCTATATCAGTCCTTTGATCATTTATTGATGTTATTGTGGGGCCATGTATTTGAAACTGTCTGCTTTCAGAAACGATTTGCCATCCAAATAGACCATGTTAAGTTCAGTAGATATACCACCAATCTAGCATGCCCGGATTCATACTACTTCTGACTTGAGAATGCTGGGGTGATAACTTAAAATGCTTGGCTACCTTGGCGTCTGATTAATTTTAATATTAAAATGACATAGTATTGGACTGTGTACTATGATACTATTGACCTATGATGGGTTAAATAGGTTTTTCATTTGGCCTAATTTAATGGGGGTTGGGGTGAGATTTGTTACATTCTTTTATCAATCTGGCAATGGGCCATTTGTTTTCTCTGTATTATGTCAGTGTTCTGACCATTTTTAACTGTGTAATTTTTTCCTTTGCTGTCCTTGTTTAAGTCAGTGACTACCCAAAATAACACATAGGATCATTACTAGTGTTCTACATTATATTTATTGAAATGCTCTATCCACTATGGAAGTTAGATGAGATAGTTCTGGTGTATTATTGTAATAAAACATATTTCAAATGTTCCTAAAGATTATCTATTATTTTTTATGACTTCTGTTTGATAAGACTTCCTGCAAAAGCTTTTATATCTCCCAATAAATAGCCTCTATCCCTTTGGATTTTAAAGAGGATAAGTGTTGTGAGTAAGTTAAATAAATCACAAATTAAAAGTAATTATTTTCTATCGACAATAAGTTTAACATCTTTTATTACCATGTTCTGAAGAACTAAATAAATCATCGCTATTTTCAAACAATTCCATTCAAGTATTTGGTATTATAAATGTTTGTATATAGTATTTAGATGTTATTGGTATCGATTGATTTATATGTAATGGTTTTTCTTTTATATTATGGGAGATCTAAATTCCAAAACATCATTAAATAAGCTGTGATTTATGAGCTGTGTTTGAGTTTTGATTGAGCAGAAATGACCTTAAGTCTGCATTTATAGGCTGGTTGAAGGTTGAGTTATATAGGTTTTTTTTTAAGAATCAGTTACTTATGAATTGAGAGAATAAATTTTAGTTTTAACAATGTGAGCATAGATGGATCGTGATAATGTGATTATTGGATAGTAGACCAAGTTTTAATAATGTATGCTACTTATTAACACCTAGTTGCTGTGAATTTTTTGAATAATTTCCATCTGAACGATATTCTTTGTCTGAGACATATGGTGGATAAGGTAAATAGATAGGTTTTTGGTACTGGAGTTTGATTATAAACTCATATTTTATATATGATGCTTGGATTTGACATTGGGAATGTGATACAGTGAAGTCTTACTGACTTCAGTTTTTTTAATTCCTATGTGGCTAATGGTCCTTTGTATCTGTAACTGTTTAATTGATTTATATAATTGTATAATAATTCTTTTGTGTATTCCGGATACATATTTACATATTTAAGGAATCTCTGATTTAGACTTATATTTTTCTTCTGAGGCAAAGTCTTGGAAATATAAATGTAAATGTAAAATCTTGGTTTTAGGGCTATAGAATGTGATCCTAAAAATGCTGTGTACTATTGCAATAGAGCTGCAGCAAAAAGTAAACTAAATGATCATGCTGCTGCTATACGTGATTGCAACATAGCTCTTGAGCTGGACCCTAAATATAGTAAGGCTTATGGAAGATTAGGGTAAGTTGGATTATTTTCCATATTATTGTTTATACATTAATTAGTTTAGGACCAGAGTGATATAATAAACAAAAATTAAAAAAAATAACTTTTATTTTAGTGGCTAACATTTTAGCCAAACCATGTAGTCCATCTTCATGACCAGAATAAGCTATTGTACCCAACATAATCTGGGCAACCAATGGTTAGCAAACTTTTAAATTTATTGTTTATAATACCCTACTTAGAAATTCATTATAAATTTACTCACTTTTATTTATTTTCCTAATCTTATAAAATATTACTCCTGATTATAATTATAGTTACAAAAATTACGTAAATATATGGTGAACTAGTAATGAAACTCTACCGGACAAGTATCGATTGATTGGTATTTGTGTGTATCTGAATTAATAATTTCTAATCTTAATTGAAAATAGTGTAATTCCTAAAAAAAATTAATTCACCAGTGGTTTAAAAAATTGTTGGCTGGTGACACAGATTTGGATTACTAACCCAAAGGAGGACCTCCACCAGCAATTGACAATGATAAACTTAGGCTAAATGTGGAAGAAAACCCTTACCTAACAGTTACAGGACTTGCAGCTCAACTGAATACAAGTGTATCAACAGTTTCTTGAAACTTCAAGACCATTGGTTAAGTAAAAAAGGTAGATCTATGGGTACCTCATGAACTTCATGAGCAGCTGCGGCTGAAGTGTTTTGAGACATATGTTTCACTGCTTACTAGGCAAATCAACAAGCCTTTTCTCGAAAGGATAATCTTCTTCAATAGGCACAATTGAACCCATTACTGGGTCCTGGCCTCCTCAAGCAGCTTCCACCAGTTAAATCGGTTAAGTGTAACTGCTCTCCAGGTCCTCACCCCGAGCAGGGTTCTTGAATCCTCTTCAACACCATCCAACCATCGAAGCTTTGGGCGGCCTTTCAGCCGTGTTCCATGTAGGTCTCATCAGTCCCCATCCTTGCCACATGGCATGCTTAGCACAGCCTACCAATGCTCACAATTTTTCCAACATTAGGCTCACTGATTAATAAGTAGACTCCCCTGTTTGTGCGTCTTCTCCAAGCTGAACCATCCTTTACTGGGCCATAGATGCTTCTGAGTATCTTTCCCTCAAATGTTTGGATATCCCTTTCATCGAACTTAAAAAGTGCCCCAAGTTTCTGAGGCGTAGATCGGCACTGGTCTAGAAAGGATAATCACGTGTAGTAAAAAGTGGATTGTATATGAAAACAGGTGTCAGCCAGGTCTGTGGTTAGATATCTACGAAAGACCAGGATACATGCCAAAATAAATTTACTTCCAAAAAAATTATTGGTTTCTGTATGGTGGTGAATAGCGAGAATAATTCATTTCTTATTTTTATCCAGAGGTGAAAACATCATATCCTTATCGTACTGCAGTGATATTGACATATGCATAAAAAACGTGTCCAAAAACAACAAGAATTGGTTAATTGGATGGGGCTTACTTGGCAATGCCTACCTCATGATTCATGACAGTCTGTGAAAGAAATAAAAAAACTATGTTACGAAGTCCTTCCACATCTACTTATCACTTTTATGAAATGTGAGATTATTAATAAAGATTAGTTTAAAAAAATTAGCCAGGGGTCGAGCATTTTTTTAACACTAATTTATGTCAAAATATAAAAGGTTCATAAATCCAGATGGGATGGAGGAAGGAGTATGTGTATTTTTTTTTTTTTTTTTTTTTTTTTTTATATGAGGGTCGGTGGAAAAGACTCGGATAGGCCCATACCTATCCATGTGTGAGATTTTTATCCACTGAAACCACCTCCCTACACCTATTCTTTTCTCTCCACGGAACTGCCATTAGATATTTGTATAGGGAATGAGTGCCACCTCTCTACATGCTTATTCTCTACATGGGACATTCATCAGCCATATCGATTCTTCTTAGCATGCTAGTCACCTCTTCCAATCATCTTTTCCACTCTTAACTTCTTAAGGATAACTGTTCTATATTAATGGATGTTTCTATAGTAATTTGCATTAATAAAGACATAAATTCCATAAATAGTTATTTAATTATTTTCTTAAAAAGTTAAGGAAGGTTTCTTATCTGATCATACTTTTTTTCCAGGCTAGCCTACTGTGGGTTAGAATCATATGTGTACGCCCTAGAAAATTACAAAAAAGCTTATGACTTAGAACCTGATAATGTTGGTTACAGAAGAAACTTAGAGTTGGCACAGCAAAAAGTTGCTGATCTATGTTGTTTAAACCTAGAACCTCATTCTCATTCCGAAACTAATATATCCAGCACCGGCGGGCCTAACCTAGGTGCTCATATTTCTGATAATGAGTCAGGTGTTCCACCTAACAGAGGACCTGCTCAACTTCCATTAGACATAAACATGCTCTTGGGAAATCCACAGCTGGTCAACATTGCATCTCAGATGCTTGCTGACCCAACAATGCAAAACATGTAATTAATTTTTAGAGTATTATTTTTAAATCAATTATTTCTTTTAAATTTTACTTGTGTATTGATTATTGTCAATAAAATTATGTTATTAAGTTATAGTATTTAAAATCCTGCTGTATTATTTTATTTCTATAAGTATTTATATAATCTATAAGTATTTCTATAATTAATGTTTTATAAATAGTAATTATAGATCTCCTCTCATTGAACATCTTGCAGTAAACACTCTTTACTGTGAAGTAGGGGCTCAGATTTGAGATTTAATGGTTTAAGCATAGCTAATTCCAATGCTCTTACTCCTTTAATTGATGCATAATTTTTCTTTTATAATAATCTCATTATGTAATGGTATGTCGCCACCATTAATCATAGATTTTCTTAGACTGTATTCATCGACAATTTCACTGTCTTCATTTATCATATATCATATTTATTTTTCCTTCCTCCTAAATAATGTTTTGCCCTCAGGGTAATCTTTGTTGAGTGATATTTTGAACTCCTCACATTATGATTTGTATTGTAAACAACCATCAAATCACCTCTTTTTTTTTTTTTTAATTTTGTATTCTTTGAAATTCTAGGGTGTGATGTAATTGTTATATTTTCTGGATTGCCTTCTAGTCCACAATTGCTGGAACTCCCTGATTTCATTCAGAAACATTTCTTTTTTACTAATCATCTTTGCTCCACTGACATGTGTAGTTGTTAGAACAGTGTTTTAAGCAAGTCAAACAATTTATTAATCTCAAATTCCATGTTTAAAGTCCTTAATCTTTTTTCTTGAAGCCTTTAAACCTTGTGCTTCAGCATCTCTTCCACAAGCTCAACTTTTTTTCAATTCAGAGCCTCTATGTTTTTAAGTTTCCATTCATAAGTTTTCTTTCAACATTATTTTCATTTAGTATGTCCATTTCTTCCATGATTTTTGTACCTTTTTATTGTTTTACATCATTACTGGTATTACAACAACATTACCTGTTGGCTCAGGAAAACTGTCTCCCTGTTCCTAAGAGGATAGGTTGAAGTAAGAATAAGCTGTTGCATGTTGGGATATAGGATAGGGGTATTTTAAGATTCAAGGAAAAAATATGAGTTCACAAGGACAGGGACTTTATTCCCAAAAGTCTAACATTCTTTAGATTGTTGGATTTAACATAAAATCTATTATTATTTTGAAACGTTTTTAGTATAAGAACAGAG
>NW_027111990.1:689443-707425 GCF_000696795.3 Halyomorpha halys | reverse complement strand
TATATATATATATTTTTTTTTTCTCTTGTATAGTAACCCTATGCAGGAGACGTTTATTTTAGAAAAGTGTCCATACTCCATGCGAAACCGCATACTATATGTATGTGATGTGGGGTTAACATTAGAATGTGTTATAGTACTATATTAAAAATGTTAAAAGAAAGGATAGCAGAAACAAAAAGATAAAACAAATATAGTATAAAATACAATAGCTAAAATGGTGCAATTAGAACATGAGGTTTACTAATTATGAACTAATTATTTAACACAATAGATATCAAGAATTAAAAGTAAATGGATAATGAAAATAAATGAATATAAATACAATGCAGATATGTATGTTTTTTTTACTTCCTCTGGGACTTTTTTGTTTTAACTTTTGTTTAGTTTTCAAAGAATGTGCAGCAATATACCATTATTGCTAAATATATATATGATTACCATCTCTCATACCTATGTAGGAATAAATATTGTTCATTGAATTTGTTAAATATGCCTTTGGTTTAGTGATTCTGGTTTTAATTATTTAATTTTAGTGGATAGTCTTGGGCTGGTGTATCTGAGTAGCTCGCTCATTGTACTAGTAAAAAAAAAAAAACATTATGGGATTGAATCTTATCCCTTACAGTACAAATTGTTTGCTGCCTGAAATTAGGACATTATTCTCTTGTCAAGGACAGGTTTCTAGTAAAATGATTGTATTTAAAGCCTTATAATATTTTTTAGTTTGTAGGGTACTTACTTTTAATGTCATTACTTGCATGCATCTTATGATTTAATTAATGATTAGGCTTCATATTTAAATATTTATCCAGTCACTCAGTTTTTAAAAATGGTGTTGAAGTAAAATATGTTTGACAACTTGAGTAGTAGTAATGAAGAATTTAATCATTTAGGTTCAAATAACTGGAAGAATTATAAATTTATTTAATAAGTGTAGTGAAAGAATCTTCTATGTTTAAATTATTTTACTTATAATCATATTCATAATTAATATATCATCTTATGATATATTAGAATCACTCCTTATTTAGTCCTCAAATTAAATTATGATTATTTATATTGTTAAAATTTACGATGAAATATTTAAAATAAAGAAAGTCTTACCATAACTTCATTGTTACTTGTAAATTTTCAACACTCTTTAATTTCTGTTTACGAATTATGCCAATGTATAATGGCTGGTCATTAGAAGATGTTTATTTCTACCTTCTCTATGCTAAATTTTCATTTGAGATTTCATTATTTCAAAACCCAATGATTATCTTATTTATTGAACTGAGTAACTTCATTATGGAAATTATTTAAGTAATGAACGATCTTTCACATTGTCAGAATTGCTAAAAAAAATCTTGAGATTTCAGAAATGCATGATTTGATTTAATTTCTTTATAGTCTTCAAAATTTTTAAATAAAAAAAATTATTGTGTTAATAATATATCAATTTTATGGTATAGATTGCAGGTTAGTATTAGAGAAAAATAATTTATTATGAGGCTTATTGTATAGTAGATTTTGTTTTATCAAACTATAAACCTGAATATTATTTCATTTTAATGGAGATATAATTGACTATTAACTATATCATGATGATGCTTAGTGGTGTGGTTAAAAATAAAATTAACGTTATTGCATATTTAGTGTATAATTTGTGACAAAATCAACTTATTTGATCACATTTTTGCAGGATGAGTTCCATCATTAATCAAGAAAGTGGAACGGGGATGCAAGCTCTTCTTCAAGCGTAAGTTTTAAAAATATATATAATAGTATATTTTTAAATAGAAAAATAAAGTCCTTTTCTGTTCACTGATCAGGTTATCGATTTAATGGGAAAAATTGTTACTACTTCCTTATATTTACTATGTATAAATATTTGATCTATCCAAAGCAGATAAGTTTCAAACAGTTATGTATATGATCGAATTAGTTTCTGATGGTGAACTAATTGCTTAAATTAACTTAAAGTACTTGATAAAAAAATAGATATTAAATTGAAAATATAGTTTCATGCATTTCTCTCTAATTTATTTAGCCTGAAAGTATATTCTACATAAATATAGTTAATAATGATAAAATGTTTGCATAAATTAACAGTATAGTTCATTAAAAAAATGCTAAATTGATAATATGGTTTTATGTATTTCTCACTAAATTTATTTAACTAGAAAGTTTTTTATATTCGACGTTAATGAATAAATTGTATTATCACAAATAAAAAATGTAAAACACTATTGACACTATGCCCATCATTTACTGATTGCTTCAGAGAGGCTAAGCTCAATAAAAATGAAGTATATCTACATTTGAAATAGTTTTACAGTGTCTACCAGTTAGTGAAATGCCTAGATCCTCATTTGAGTAAAGTAACGTCAGTAGAGATATGGTACCTGAGAAGGATACAGAATTCTTAATATATCTAAAGTTACATACTTCAAGATAAATGAAGGATGGAGCTAAGCGACAAGACTCTTGACAAAGCTTTGCTATTTATAACAATATTCCCTACCAGTTTTGCTCCATGCAGGATTGAAAAATCCTAGATCATCAAAGGAATAAAGTTGCAACATCAGAAATGGGGTTCCTGAGAAGTATCCAGGGGAAAACCCGAAGGACAAAATTCGTAATGAAAGTATCCAGTTGGATAGGTGTAATGCAGTACCAACCTAAAAGATTTGGCCATGTGAATAGAATGGACGATGAATGAAAAATAAAATAATTGATTGAGGCCAGGGCAGAAGGAAAAGCGACCGAGGCAGGTGTATACTGACTATATCACCAGGCTTGGTAGAGTAAGTGGCTGCTTTCTGACAGAAATGAGGGAAATGGTGAATGATCCCGGCAGTTGGAGAAAATAGACCAAGGCTGAACAACAACGCCTGTTCACTGGCCTGAAATGAAAAAATACTTGTACCATCTTAAAGCTGCTGAAATTAAACATGGTGGTAAATGATTTAGTCCAAGAAACAAGGCAAAAAGAAATGCAAAAATGCACAAAAGGTTGAGTAGTTCTTATTTTTTGATATGTTGTTTGGGTTTTGATTGACATTTAGTCAAATATATTAATACCCAACTTTATCTTGGGTATTAACAAATGCACAAATCTCTATAAGAGCTTAAATTTTAAAAATTTACTCTAATTTTAAAAAAATGTATGTAATGTTTTTGCATGGTAGGCAATTTCAAAATATTGTGTATTAGATGAAAAATAAACAAATATTTTAGAGTTTTTCTGTTACAAAATAAATAAACTTCCTGTCATCTGTCTTGGTCAAAATTATAAGTTTTTAATGTCAATACAAACCCAAACCTCATCTGTGCACCTCTTGGTTATAAAGTGGTGGTTGATTAAATGCTTCCTTTGATCATTTATGAAGATGGAGGAAAATTCCTGATTGTTTTGGTTTCACTTTCTCTAAGTATTAAAAAAAAAAAAATAAAAAAATAAAATAACAAACATACAATGCATTTGGACTTAGTTTATGTTTATTATTTTCAATAATGAACCGTTTTAATTGATCAAGATAAAAATAAAAAAAAATTTAAAATTACCCCCTTGAATTTTGAGATTTTACATTTCACGATACTAAGTATCCAAACACACACCAGATATTTGTGGTATAAATTTATTTACTGATAAAATAATAAACCATCTTGTAATAATGTTGCAGCATTTTTTCTTGGGCTATATGGTATTTTCCTAGCTGTCATTTTTCATTTCAGTGGCTTAAAATAGGATTATTGCATTTTT
Organism: Halyomorpha halys; assembly: GCF_000696795.3. Taxonomy (NCBI): domain Eukaryota; kingdom Metazoa; phylum Arthropoda; class Insecta; order Hemiptera; family Pentatomidae; genus Halyomorpha; species Halyomorpha halys. Next base: position 703,674 of record NW_027111990.1, on the reverse strand, counting down.
CATTTCTAGTGAGCGGACATGATCATTTTATGTACCTAAAACTTTGTATGAAATAATTCACATTTTTTTTTATGATTTTCTTTGGATCACACCATCATTACTGAAAAACCTTTAAATACAAGTTGGACCGGAAAAACAAATAAATACAACAAAGGAAAACAGTTGATACAATTTAGGCAATAGGTACATGCCCATAAATATGTCCATATTATTATTGAATTTGTAATTTGGCTGATATTCTATATAGTATGGTCTTATATTATTATGGCTTTATATTTTATATAGTACTTAAAATTTATATAATGAAAATAACTAATATTTAGTAATTGTTGTTTTGTTTGTTTTAAGTCTTATTCTGAAAATTAATTTTAATTAAAAATAATCCTTATTCTGGGAAACATTGTTCTTCTTCATGAGGCTTGTTTCTGGTAAATGAATAGCCTCCACTGATATAAATCATTCCTATATTTAACAGACTTTTAGGGTTCATGATCTTGAAAAACATATTTTTGTAAGATACATTCTTAACATTAGTTTTCATTTTATGATACAATAAAATTTTTCAAACATTTTTTTCTCCCTTTTTCAGCATACAGTAAGCTTTGTGTCATATGAAAACATGCATTTTTCTTCATATCTTTTTTTTGAAAATCACAGTTTCTTCCAACTTTTTAAAACTAAATTTACACTTTAGTGGACTATGAACAAAGTAATGTTCAGACTGGAGTAGGACTGCTGTCAAATCCTTTGAAATAGAGTTGTGTTCTCAAATATGGCGGATGAATGTAAAGATGTATTTTTATCCATATCTTTTTTTTTTAACCCTTTCACTCAAAGTAGTGAGTTCGCTTCGAATTGTCTGTAAGGTAACGTAACTGTGTAGGAAATGGGATTGCTTCCTTATACCACTGTGGCTCCTACCACAAGGACACAGGGATGCCTTGTCCCTACCACTGGTTCAAAAACTCATTTTCCGACCCAAAAAACAAAAAAAAAACTGCTAACCCATGTTTTCACCCTCCAGGCCATATTAAGACATTGACTGCCGACTAGCAAGTTTGCATTAATTGCTCAGGACGCCAATTCCGAGTTATCTCGTATTTTTACTAAGGCTAACTTATCTTGGGCATGCTAGGCAAGATCGCTAACTAAGAGTTATCTTTTAGTTGGTAGCCAAATTCTTAATAGATTCCAAGGCTAATTTTTTTGTTTTCTCAGTTTTTTCATAATTGATAATGAAAGGTTTAAAATTGCTTACAGTTTCTTACAATTTTTTTTCAATTTTATTTATCTTTTAGGGGACTATGAACAAAGTAATGTTCGCAGTGGATTAGGACTGATGTCAAATCTTCCGAAATAGAGTCGTGAAATTCGAATGTGGTAGATGAATGAGAATTAGTGCGGATATCATATTTCCATGAAATTTCACTTCAAAAATCTTAATGTCAGAGGAAGACTAAGTTAAAAGGAATATGATGAATATGTTCATGTTTATTACCAAACAAATATAATTTTGGAACAAAAAGTTGTTTTTTAGTAACAAATTTTCAAAGGAACGAAATTTTTTAGTTCAAGATAGATTAAAAAATAATAAATGTATAAATAAAAAAAATTATTCAACTTAAGAACAATGAAGTTTGTATAATCCCACTCCAAAAATTTTGTATTTTCTTAAATTCCCTAGAAAGTAATACTTATCCCTGAATATCTTATGCGCATTAATTTTGGATACTTCATCTGAAGTATAATTTAATGCCCAGGAAAAGGAAGTATTCCTCGCCCTAATAACAGGTCCAAGGTTTTCAGATAAACATTAAAATCATTTAATAAAATAAAAAATTAATGAATAATATTACAAATGTTTGTGTTTTTATGGCATTATATTTTAAGCAAGTAATGATGGTTGATTCCTAATTTGTTTAAAAGGTTCTTGTATAAACGATATTTTGCTCATTATTTATCAGTGGCTATCGTCGATTTCTGGCCATCTTAAGTGTTTATGGGGCTTTATTATTGTTGTTAAACAAAACAGTTTCTTTCTTTGTTGAGATCAACACTCTTTCGAGGGTATTGGTGAACTGGTAATTTCTATAATAACTGGTAATGGTCACTAAGTTACCTACATAATATTAGTAATTGTGTGTGCTCCATCCTCATTTCTATTGCTATATTCTCTAGATTCAGTTGTATTTAATGATGAATCTTAATTTTGAGGAGATTCAGATTCGGTGGGATGAGAAATTTTATTATGGAGGAGGTTAGTCTACAAACAAGCGGTATGCTGGTTGAGGAAAACTAATTTCTTTTTGTTCTGCCTTTTATTCTTTTCCTTGGCATTCGTTGGTGTCTTAGTCTTAGATTCTGCCAGTTTCTTTTTCCCTTAACGTCTTACAGTTGCCAATGAATTTTTGACTTGGGTGTTAGTGAGATGTTCAGGGCAATGCTTCATTTTTTCCCTCCAGATAAATCTACAAAAATCAGTTGGTACCTCCCAAGCATTAAATATATATATATATTAAGAATGTATATTTATTAATTAGTAGGGTTCCTGTATTATCTATCATATCATTTACACAAATAGATAGTACCTATCAAACCCTGTTATATCATGATTATATACTCAGATGTTGACAAGGGACTCATGAATACATCTTTTTATAGAATGTTCTTTATAGGAAATAGTCTGAAAATCATTTGTATTTGTTAATCCAATATGTATTGTAATATATTTTCTCATTTTATGATTCATCGTTTATTATTTTTCTATACAACCAACATTTTGCTATAAATTTTAAATATTGCAGTATTGATAATTGTTAAAAACTACAAGTAAAAATTTTTTTTAACTGTATCTAATCGGTTTTTTGTAATTACCATTAAGAAGTAAATCCTAATTAATTATTAATATCATTCTCAAATGTTCTGATCACTTTTGATGTGTTTTTTTTTGTTTTTTTAGTGGGCAGAATTTGGCCAGACATATGCAAAGCGAAAATCCAAATTTTTTTAACCAGCTGAGGCAATCTTTTAATCCTAACAATGATCCTAGTGGTTCTGGTGGGATGGGGGGAAACATAGGAGGAGGTGACTCAGAACCTTCTTCTTCTCATGATAAAAAGAACTAAGCTTAAGATTTATGTCCACGATACTTATGTATTGTTTTAATAGTTATATGTTGTTTAAGAATTGTTCTAATGTAACCAATTAAAGAATAAAAATCTATGGCTGTTTCTATAGAATGGTGTTATATATTATTATGATGTATTAAGATTAGTATAGCTAATTTATATCCTTTTAAATAACCTTTAAGAACTTGGTGGTTTTGAAACCAAGTTTTGAATGGTTATTAACAAATAAATATTTTTTGTCTTTTATAACTTCCTTCCCATTAATGCCAATTAAATACCATGTATCATCCAGTAACTTTGATGTTTAAACTAGGATACTGAAATGTCCTAATCCTTTTTGTGTTTGTAATTGGAGACCAGTTTTAAAATTAACTCAGTTTTATGTATGTTTTTTCTTGTTATTATAAGTTTTGCGTTTCTTTCTTTTCTAAAAGAATTTCATTTTTTGGATCTATGTATCCCTGATATTGTTATTATGTTTAGTGTTATATTAAAAAGGAACAACCTCATTGGCTAACCTAACTTCCTTATGACATGCATCTCAGCATATTATTCAACAATTATAATATGTATGGCTGTTAATCTGTTTGTAAATGTTTTGTTTTTCTTGTGACTGATCTGTTCTGTAATGTGTTCTGTATGGTACCAAGTTCATTATAAGAATGTGTATTTATAGAATTGAGAATGGATCATTTATAAATTAGTAAGACGAGCTTAGGACATAATAATAGTTTTTATATTATTTTATAGGATTTGAAATTATATATTCTTGAATACTTGAAAATTGTTCATAGATTTTCTTTTTTTTTTCATTATTTATTTTTTTATCAGTCTCAGTTGTTTTTAATAACTATTCAGAAAATTATGATCAGTAACGATTCACTAACTTTTAGTACAAATTGAAGTTCTTATTTTTATGTTTTATTGTGCATTGTATTAAGTTAAATATACATCTTAATTTAATAACCAAGCATTTTTATTATAGACTGATAGTTTTTAACTTGAATGATTACCTAAATTTATTTTATTATATAAGGATGTTTTGGCAATAAAATATGTTAATTAAAAATTTAATATTAAATTTCTTAATTTTCACAAATTTTGAACCTTGAGCTTGAACTAATCATGCTAATTGTCCCTTATTTGATATAGAAATAATTATATTACAGTGGAATTTGACGATAGCGAATTTCAAGGGGTTTTCAAAAAATGTTTTAACCCAAATGTTTGAAATTTATCTTATCAATTGTTTCCTTATTATGCCGAGAGGAATCTTGTTTTAATTCATCTTTAGTCTCTTGTTCTTCCTTGCTTCTACTATTTTCTTCTTTTTCAATTTTTTTATCATCATTATGATATGCTCCACGTCTTCAACTTTTTTTCCTCCATCTCGTCTCATCTTCAACCCTTCTACATTCTTCATGTCTGCTATTATACCTCCTCTCTTCTTCCCCTATTTCTCCCCAACTGTCATCTTCCATGCAAGAAGAGTCATCTCCTTTCTTACTTTCTCTCCATCTGTAATCATCAGCATCTCTATCAACCTTCCATCTTATATCATTGCCTCTTTGTCTATCATTTCTATATCTGTCTCTTTCCCTTAATAGCTCTTTTGGTAGAATGATGATCCAAACTCTTTTTCCTAGTTTTCCTTTTCTTCAAGTTTTTCAATATATTGTACTCAGTGACCTTTTTTGAAGCTTTTTTGACTTCTCCAAACTCTAGAGAACTTGCTATGGTTTCATCGAGGGTTTTCTGTCTCGATAGTTTTAGGCATTGCTACAGGTCCACTCTGACATTATAAATACTGACAGCCATATTTCCCTGTAATCATAGAATAAGCCAATTTTATCAGTCAAGAATTGTCCGTTCTAAGCTGTGTGCTGCAGCACACTCCACAGAATACCTAAAGACCCCACTCACAAAGAAATGATTTGGGAAGTTGTTCATTCCTGGTCACTCCAGACACTAGTCTAAGATGGTGCCTTGAACTGCTGTCAATAGATTGTCCAAGATGACCTGCCATCATATGTTGACAGCTCGATTCTAGCTAGGGAGTCTTCTTCCATGTTAAGAGCATTCTTAGGGCTAGTTGCACACCCTTGATGGATACTTTGGTCTTAACTGGCTTGACCTCCTGTCTTAGGAAGTCAACTTCACCATCAAGCCTCCTAATATAACGTTTCAATTTGTCATCACCTTTGTCCATCTGTGGTTCTTATCCTCTTTTCAGAATTAGATTCCAGACCTTCCAGGTGGTTTTCCACTTTTCCGACCTGCTTCTTTGTACTTTTTAAGTCCTTTTCAACATTCTCAAACTTGATTGTCAAACTTTCTTTCAATTTATCTTGGCCAGATTTTATTTCATATCCCTAAGTAATGTCAAAAATCTTCAATTTTCACTACCTGGCCATCGGTCAATTGTCCTTAACCTCTTATTTCTGCCAAGCAACTCTATATATCTCAGCCTATCTGAAAAAAAAAAAAAAATCATTTCTTCTAAGAAGTAAGATTGTAACCCAAAATCCCACTTCAGACATCGATTTTTGTGTGTTACCTGGGCCAAGAAACAAACCACAAAGAATAGAAACAGAAGCAATTTTTTATTACAAAGTAATGAAAATATTCACATTTTATCTGCCCTAAAGTTACCTTCTACCACACAACATTTATTTAATCAATAATGTCAGTCATTTACGACCTAAGAGATAACCTCCTTACATGTTTAGAGAACTTGTATTCAATTTTCTTTATTTTGTGTGCAGCTTCTACAGGCGAAAAAAGGAACTTCTATCATAACCTATCCTTTGTCTGCATTTTATTCAACTCTTTTTGGACAAGAAAGCATTTCTGAACATTATGCTTAGAGTTTGTAAGGATGATTTTGCCAGTGGGAAAAGAAAGTTTTAAATTTTGATGTATAAATATGTTTTTTACTTATATAGGGTGTTTCAGCGTTAAGGATCTTAAAACAAGAAAAAAATCCCCTATGAAGGTATGTCTGTTAACACTTCGTTTAAGAGAATCACTTCTAAAGATTTTCATTGTTATGAATTATTTAGGTTATAATAAATAAATTAATATGTATTTCTACTACTTCATTAATGAAATATAAACATTAACATTTATATTAAATGTTATTCAAAGTGATTATGTTGACCTTAAGACAGGCTTGGCATCTTTCTTCTACTGCAGGATTGGTGTAATGGTACTGCATATGTGTTGTTTTACAACTTTAAATTATCCTTATTCATAAAGAATTGAGATCTTTGACTAGGCTTACATAGGCCTTTTGATTGATGTCACCCATAACAAAAAAATCCTGTGATGTCAGATCTGGAGAGATTGTGAAACAATAACACTTATCCAGTACCATTCGGCTACTACTGTTGTGGAAGAAAGATGTTGAGTTTCACTTAATGCTCAGGGTAACCACTTTGAACAACATTTAATACAAATGTTAGTGTTTAGATTGCTCCCTGATAAAATCAAGATGTGAAGACTACAGAGAATGTAGATTAAGTATGTCAAGAGAAGATATGGTAAGTAGAGGTCTGATAGGTGGTGACTGCACTAACAAAGATCACTAAGGAGAAATAATGGGTATCGACATATGACTTAGTTGTAGGACCTGGAAATAAAATGAAATACCTTTGTCATGAAAAAAGGCATTCATGATCAAACTGAACAAACAGTGAGATCAAAAACTCATATTGACGACTTCATAAAAATATTTAGAGTTATTCTTTTCTAATGGAACCATTATCACACCAAGATACAACGTTATGTAGTTTAAGTTTACTATTAAATTAATTTAATAATTTTCTTCTGAAGTAGCAGGTATATTAAAATTTTTATATTATTTGGGGTTATATTTGGTGTAATTGTATGGGTACACATGTACTTAGTCCTTTTCAAAATCAAACCTCGGCTATGAATAAATTTAAAACAGGTAATTTAAAAATTATGTGATGTTTTGTCATTTATTTCACTGTGCTTCTTATCTCCTGGGCCCCAGTTTGAGTCCAGCTATATCAGGTAATTATTTATTCTGTTACATTAACCATAGTTCGACCTTGAGGTCTGAAGACCCTCCTGGAATACACTTAGCCTCTAGAAAGTAAGACCCTTAAATTGGGCGAAAACCTGGCGATTGAATATAATTAAGACCAAATCACCTCCCTGTATAATCGTTCGTCTAGTAGTACTTCCTCACAAAGTACTGACCTGTCATGGTTTGTTTTGGTACAGGATTTTTATTATTATTATTGATTTATTGTTATCAAATTATTGATGTTCATAAATGAGTCATTTTTTGAGGGAGAAAAAATTTTGAAAAATTAATTTAATGATGATAACCTCGGTGAAAACTTGAGGTTTGCATATAAAACCTATTATTTAATACTATCATTTACAGTTATTAAAATGTTATAAAGACCCTGCAAAATGCATTTCAGTATCTTTAAAATTGGAGAATTCATAGTATTTTAAAATTTTGTATTCTCTATGGTATTATTTTCAAGTTCTACATAGACTGGAATATCAGAGTTTGATACATAATTTCCATGTTGTTTTTTCTCATAGTTTTTTTTATTAGAAATTACCAAGGTATTCCCCCCTTCCCTCACAGAAAAATGCAAACAAGTAGTTTCTAAAATGATTTTTACAATTATGAAAGAGAAATTAATTGTATAAATTTGAAATCTTTGTTAATTTAACAATAATAAGATTGATAATATTAATAGAGTAGGAGATGTGTTATGAGATGGTTTTTGCTCCCATTGTGGATTGAACTGAATTTAGCATTTTATCACTGCCCCAGCAATATTCCAGATAAGACTAGTAATAATTTCTCTTGGTGAGTATTAAGCCACATCTTTTTAATATTGAGCTTGTCAGCAACTAACTGCGAATGAACATCTGAGATTCATCATTTCAAGGATTTATCCTTAAAGTAATTAAGCCTCTTAGAGATTGTTCTAAGAATAGTTTTTATTATTATTTTTTTTTTAAATCTTTTTCTTTTTCATCCTCGTCTTTATTATTCCTCTAGTGGTTTTTCCATTTATTTTAAATATGCCTTTGCCTGCAGAGTAAGGTGGAGCATTCTCAATCAGGCTACTAAAGGCCTTTGGAGGGTGGGCGGTGGTAGGCTCCAAAAGAAGTCGCAGGAGACTAGAAAACAGGTAATCCAGCGGGCAGTATACCAGAGAGCTTCTGTCCTGGTTCAATCACATTTGGGATAAGCTGACAGAGCTGATGGACGCTGTACAGGTAAAGGTGCATGTAATGTCTCGTTCCATGATATTGTGCCATATACCAGTGGAGGAGGTCCGCTGTAGGTTTTATTTGCCTGTGTAAGTTAGTATTGAAGTTCAGGAAAGAGATTCGTTGAAGCTTAGACCCACATCTCGGGTGACTTCATCGTGGGTATTTGTTCTTCCACATTATTGCCAAGTCTGACGATGTCCTTCCTCCCGCAGTTACCGTCCCTTTGAAGTTCTTGCGGCGCCGCTGAAGACCGAAAAGAACTTCGAAAGGAAAGAAAGAACCCTTGGTTTGATAAAATGTTTGTATGCCGCAATCTCTGTTTTGATCGCCTCTTCTGGTTCCAACCCTTGTCTATGTTTTAGACTTGCAGATGATCACTAACTGTACTATGTAGCCTCTCTATCCTACCCCTGCTCTTAGGATGTCTCGGCGTATTATAGTGCGAACTTCCAACATTTCCAGTATCTTTCTCGGTGAAGAGTTGTCAAACTCGCGGCCCCCATCAGGAAATAGGTTTGGGGACGCCATAAAACTGAAACCAGGTCCGCAGTGCCTCCGCTTCGACTAATCCGCCATCCCTTACCTGGCACGCCATCGCTACTTTGCTGCATAGGTCTAGGACGATATTCTTTCCAATCTCTATATGTTGGCCAGTCTCCTCTTCTGTGCTTGCGTGAGGTTCCGGCTCCACGCAGCGAATGCGTACCTCAAAATACGCAGGATCACATCTTTATATAAGTCATCATAGCAGGGTACCCGAGGCCCCAAAATGCACCGCCTATCCTTTAAATACACCAGGTGAGGAGTGGCATCAAATCGCCTCGTTATCCTCACACCAATATATGTTACCTGGTCTAACCCTCTCTCCTTAGATATCTAGAGTGATAGGACGATCCCTGTCTATGGAACCTCTTATGAGTATGGCCTAGATCTTGGCTGCCGCCATACTCAACTTCCTCTTCACGCACCACTTCTCAACGAGATTGGCGCTCCTCTCCACTTCTGTCTTTAGTCTAACCCTTTATCCTCTAGTTCCCCCAACAACTCATCGAATACTAGCGTTATATAAGGCTATACTATAATTTTGGCGTTTCCTTATCCTTGCCAACTCCCTTGTAAAGCAGTCTCAAGTCTGCAATCCTCTACTTGCTTGGAAAGTACCCCTTATCCAAACACTCGTGAATATCTCCAGTAACTCCTCCTCGGTATAAAGGGCACTGTTCTTGAAGATTGCAGCTTCTATGCTATCTAGCCCTGGAGCCTTTCCGATCTTTTGCCTGTCCTCGGAAATATGAAGGTCCTATATATCCCGCGGTGGAAATAGGTCGGTACTTGTGAGTATAACGTGGTGCGTCTAACCATTCTATCATCTGCACTATTCTGGGATGGATCATCCCTAGGGTACTGGTATTTGGTGGGGGGAACAAGTCCGGCAAGTGGGCCTAGTGGTCCTTTATGCCAACCCCTAACGGTTACCTGAGTTGCCGCCACGTACTAACCAAGGTGGGAGTGTCAAGATTCATTCTTCGGGACCGTCAAATAATGAATATTAACTTCCCCAGGTGGGGATCGAACCCACAACGTCACTTCGCGGTCAATCTCTGACCCCTCTTTAATCGGCGTCATCTCTTTCCATTCTCTGTCAGCCAGTTTTTCCTTCAATTGACTCGAAAAGGCACTCCAGTTCGCCGATCGAGTAACAAAACTCTTTTTTATTTCTAGGACACCGCCTTCCTCCTCCACTCCACTGAAGACTATGACCCGGTGGTCGGAGGTCGTGTCTGAGCGCCCAGTCTGCAATACGCTTCACTACGGGGGCCGTGACAAGTGTCACATCTATCCAAATTTGTCCCCGCGCTCCAACAAATGTGTGACCAGGAGGCTCGTTCATGATGACCAGCTGACACCTCGCCACGCATTCTTCAACCAACCTTCCACTAGCTTCTGTGTAAACCGAACCCGAGGTACGACAGCCTCCACAGCAGCTATATTATCCTCTCCCTTGATATTTACGTTCGCCTGACGAGGCGGCATGTATGCTGAGACCAGAGAAATTGCAACTCTGCAACATCTGACATAACAGGCCGCTATCTACCGCTATTAGAAATCTATATATCGCTATTAGAATCAGACCTTATGAGCCGAAACCTCTTCTTTGTTATTCATGTTATAAGTACAGACATATTAGTAAAAAATACCAACTAAAGAATTGTGGTAAATGTGGAAAATTACACAGTAGTGAAACTTGTAATAATTCCCCCAAATTCTTAAACTGTCACGATTATCATCCAGCTTATAGTAGGAAATGTTCAGTATAAGAAAGAGAAAAGAAAATTGAAAAAATCTGAGTACAGGATATAGTGTCATTTCGTCAAGCGGAAGAAATGATAAAAAACCAAGAGTCAGAAAATGGTAGGATCAGAACTCACGCAGATGTTGTGTCGGCTCCTCCCCCTCCATTGCCACAGGAAAAGTCTATAACTGAGGCTCTGCTACAGCAGGTAGCTAAGTTGGCAGTAAGGTAGCTAATACTGTAGACATTTTATGTAAAAAGATAAGTACCTTAGAATCCAACTTGATAACCAGTGACACAGATGACAACATTAACTGCAGCGACGAATCACTAGTAACTTCACCAAACAATAGTGAACAACTTGGAAATAAAACTAATTTTACCAACCTCCAAAAAGTAACATATGAAAACAAAATTCATTCCAAAGTTGCATCAAGTTTAACTAATTTAGAAAATAATTTAAATTAAAACTGGCCAGTGTCTCAAAACTCTTCTTTTAGTGAAGTCTTCTTCCTCGAAGAATAAAAACCGTAGTATCGACAAGACAAAAAAAAAGTAGGCAATAAATACTACCTGTACTTACTGTCATTGGCTATTTGTTCTAATTATCACAATTACATCAGTATGCCCAATAATATATTTCTTCTTTATCTTTATCCTATGTTTTTCAACATTATAATTCTTATAATAATTGACTATTTACTTTCTGTTTGTCTGTTAATGGTAATTTGTTATTTATCTTTATAGCTGTCAACCGTTATATTTTATGTTTACTACTATTATATGGTTTATGATTTTAACTCTAACACAAATAGCTTTATACGAAGCTGTTTCGGTTCCTTTTCTTCGGCAGGCGGTATTGGTTGAATGTTTTATTTAATACAACGGATATAGAATATAATACAACGGAACTTAAATGGTTTATTTTATTGTAGAAATGAATTAAAGTACTTACTGAATTACTATAATTACTCTGTAGCTTGCTTACATGGAGCAAATTTAAAATCTACTAATATGATTGAATTTCGAGGATATGCTATTAATAGGAAAGATTATACGGATGGTCGCATTGCTTGTGGTGGGGCGTGTATTTTAGTGGAAGAGAATGTTCCCTTTATTGTCTCACATATTACCTCTAATTTGCAAGCAGCATCAGTAAGAATTTTATCACAACCTCGCCCGTTCACATTATGCTATCTATACCTCCATCCTGGCCGATTATTCACAGTTCAACAATTGAAGGACTTGTTACATTCATTACCCCCACTAGTAATTCTCGCTGGGGATTATAATTCTCACAATTTAATTAGGGGTAGGGATCACTTGGATGAGAGGGATAAATTAGTCGAGGCTTTCATGGGTAATAGTAATTTAAATATTATAAACAATCTAATATATCAAACTCACCTCTGTGCCAGATCTGGAAAACTTTCAGCAATAGATCTTACTGATTACTAGCCCCCTGTTACAAGCCATGACTCAATGGTACTCTTTAGATGATAAACATGGCAGCCCATACACACAGAGAGAGAAATACTTTATTCATCTATGCTGCCCAAATACATCAGGTTGCTACATACACAGCATACTAATCAATCCGTGAACGGACATATATAAATTACATATAATTACATGGTATAATAAAATGGAAAGAAAACAGTTTTTTTCCCTCTACAGTTTCCTTTTACAATTAATTTCAGTCTATACGCCAAATACAAATATTTCAATTGATTCCTGTTTTTCTTTCCCTTTTCTGTTCCTTCAATTTCACCATTTCACAATTTTTAATTCACCCGATCAACAAATTCACTCTCCCGAATTCACCCTTCTAGATCCTCTCCAGTGACCCGCTAAACAAATTCACTATTAGACGGCAATGTGAGATCAGACCATTAATAATAGTCACAGTAGTAGATCAGTTTACCAAAAAACAAACAAATAAATACATTATACGAGAACAAGACTAACACATAGATTCAAAGGAAAATATAATAAAAAGCCGGTTACAAGAAACATTTGAATGGATAAATAAGTTTATAAAAATAAATAAATAATAGTACTAATAAAATAAAATAATTTAATGAATAAATATGTTAAAACACACCAATCGAGAGGACCACAAATTAAAATAAATAAATAAAACAATGAATAATCTCCGAGCTAATTCCCATGCAGGTGATGGTGTATGATCCCCAGGGAGTCCAAAATAATATTTTCTGCTAAGATCGCAATATCCCCGATGCTAACACTTCTAAGAAGCTGCTTGTTCTATCTGGTATTGTTCCGCAAGATCCAAACCAGAGGCCTCTCACGGTGAGTTCTCTCTCTCCGAAGGTCTCGCGGAATTTTTTCCTTGAGGAACGGGACGCATTTTTCATATATTTCCTTTTTTTACCTTTCCACTCCACCTTCCTGTTCGAGGTAATTACTTTCAAATCTTACCGTTGGATCCACAAATAAATTATAAAACACTTAATAAATGCTCCTCCTTCAGTAGACACAACATATGGCTTAATTGGTGTGGATTCCATGCACCGCCTAATATTGTCTTCGACCATCGGTGTGATGATCACCTTTCTGCCTTTCTTGTGAAGGGTGTCAAGTGGGAGGAGGTACTCGGCCATATCTGGTACAAATCTCCAATAATAATTCAAAGTTCCCAACAACCTCCGGACTCCCTTCATATCTTAAGGCACTGACATCTTCCGTATAGCTGCGACTTTATCCGCGTCGGGTTTAACTTCTTGTCTGGAAATTGTGTGATCTAAAATGTTTTTTTGTTCCTGCCCCAGCTATATTCTCTCTCGATAATTTCAGCCCAAATTGCCTGATTTTATGTAATATGCTGTGTAAATGTTCTACGTGAGTGTCTTTGTTCTTACTGAACACCAGAAGATCATCCATTTGAAGACGGATTTGTCAATTACTCTCAGAAACTCGTCCATGAGGTGGAAGGTTATGGGGGCGTTTTTGAGACCAAACGGCATCCTTTTAAACTCGTAATGGCCCCTCTCAAATGTGAATGCCGTCTTATGTTGATCCTTAGGGTGCATATTCACCTCACACCTCTCCGCTTCTGTCTTTAGTCTGGATCTGCTGTTCTTGGCCACGATGACTCCCAGGTCGTCTACGTAAGCCGTGGCAAGGAACCCCTTGTCCTCTAGTTCCTCCAGCAACTCATCGAATACTAGCTTCCACAGAGCTGGTCCTAGGACCGAACCCTGCGGACATCCTCTTTCGATTTTTCTCTCGACCTCGTAGTAGTTACCCCTGATCCTGACACTCCTATTATTGAGGTAACTACCTACGAGGGAATAAAGATTACTGGGGGTGTCGAGCTCTTGCAACCGCTGGAGTACACGGGGCCACTAAACGCTGTCGAAGGCGGAAGAGATGTCAAACATTATCAATAAAACATATTTCTCCGCCCTCTCCTCCACGTCCCTACGCACTCTCAGCAGCGCATCCGTAGTTCCCTTGCCACGGGTCGAGCCGAACTGCCGTGGATGACTTGCAGCATTTAGGATTGGTCTAAGGCT
>NW_027111990.1:671661-689384 GCF_000696795.3 Halyomorpha halys | reverse complement strand
AGGCACTCATTGAATATATCCAATAGCTCTTCCTCGATATAAGGGGCACTGTTCTTGAGGATTGCAGCATCTATGCTATCTAGTCCTTGACCCCTTCCTATCCTTTGTCTGTCCACGGCAAGACGAAGGTCCCACATATCCCATGGTGGACATAGGTCGGTACCTGGTGGGTATAACGTGGTGCGTCCAACCATTCCATCATTTGCAGTATCCTGGGACGGATCATCCCTAGGGTATGTATAGTCTATATACATCTTGGCAGCCTCTTCTAAGGTGGTTGCCTGGGCACCTCTCACTCTAATAGCCGCCTTCACTTGTAACGGCTTAATCTTTCCCAGTGCCACCCTGTACGGGATACCCCAGGGATTCTTTTCTGATTCCTCTACGATAAATTCGTTCCAGGATTTCTTCTTCTGACAACGCACTCCGTTTCGGTATACCCTATACCTATGCTTAGATTCTTCTCGGAGTGCAGGCCTCCTCTCGTCGTTTCTGCACTCCTGGTACCTACACCTGGCTCTGTAGTATTCTTTTTTTAACTGTGTTAGAGCCGGCGTCCACCATGGGACCGGACGTACTCTCGCCCTTCGGCGATGGAGGGTAATACTCGCCGCTTCAGTGATGGCGCCCGTAAGCATTGCCACTCTTTGATCAATCTCGGTCTCCTCATCATTCGGGGTCATCACCTCCCATTCTCGGTCAGCGAGTATTCCCTCCAATTCACTGGAAAACGCTCTCCAGTTCGCCGATCAGGTCACAAAACCCTTTTCTACTTCTGGAGCACCACCTTCCTCCTCCACCACACTGAAGGCTATGACCCGGTGGTCGGAGCTCGTGTCTGACCATAGGGTCCAGTCCGCAATACGCTTTGCTATGGGAGCCATGGAAAGTGTCACATCTATCCAACACTGGCCCCGCGCTCCAACAAATGTGGGACCAGAAGGCTCGTTCATAATGACCAGCTGACACCTCGCCACGCATTCTTCTACCAACCTTCCTCTAGCGTCAGTACGAACTGAACCCCAGGCCGTGCTCCACGAATTGGTGTCGCAACAGACTATCGCGCTCTTATACTTTAGCGCCACAGGCTCCACAGCAGCTATATTATCCTCTAGATTGATATCTACATTCGACTGTCGTGGCGGCATATATGCTGAAACCAGAGCGAAGGCAACTCTGCCCCACCTGACATAACATGCCGCCTGATCTGCTGTGGTGAATTGCTTCAGTTCCATTACGTCGAGGGCAGGGTTAACGACAACAATCGCTGCTCTAGGCCTCCTCTCGCCACTGCCTAGACCGACCACCCTCGACGTAGTTCCAAAACCTGTGACCACATTCTTTCGACAGTATGGCTCCTGAATCGCCAAGATGTCAACACTTCGGGCGAGAGTTATCAATTCGTCCGCAACCACTCGTCTCCGGCCCATATTGACCTGCAGGATTTGCAGCTTACGCATACCGGGTCTTCTTCGCCTGCTTGATCATCATCTCTAGATGTACCGGACACTTCCTGCTGCCCGCACAATGTCGGAGATCCCTACACTGGCTTTGGCCTTACAGTTTCTGCACCCTTACTCTTTTCTGGGCACTCCTTGACTTTGTGCCCTGTTCCAAGACACCACCTGCACGATACGTCCTTCGTGCATATTTTAGCAGGGTGTCCGTAATCTTGGCACCGGAGGCTGAGTAGGGGATCGAGGTAATCGCGGATGGTCAAGCTCCACCATCCTCCGCTGACGTCCTTATTGCTTGGTGCACCTCTAGCATCCACGTATTCGTGAGTCCGGCCCTCGCAGGTGTAGAGAAGCAGGGTCTCAACCACTCCCACCTGTCTTTCTCATCTTTCGGCGTGTCTATAGGGATCTTACTCCAAAGATAATTCTCTAGGACGCTCTCGTTCCAGAAATTATGTACCCCCCTAACTTCCAAGCGAGGTCTGCGTGCCATTGTGAGCCACGCCTCCAGTCCCTTATCCTTGAGTTTTCCCCAGCTAATAAGTTTTTGAGCCTGGTCAGCGCATTCAGTCCTGATCAGGACACTACCTCTCTGGGTCACCTTAACCATCTTGATTTCCCCAATTTGTTGCAAATCTTCTGGGGACGGGAGCTCTTTGTATATGTCTCCAGCAGTACACCCTTCTGCACGCCCTCTCAGAGTGACATATGTCGCTGTCTCCCGTGGGTTCTGAGGGACTGCTGGTATACTCGCTAGGACGCCAGCGAAAGTAAGCTTTTTCTTTCCTTTCTGCTCCTCTTCTTGTGGCGTTTCCAGTGTCTTCAGTGATGGCCTTTTTGTTTTTTCTTCCTCGTCCTTGAATCTTCCATGGCTCTACATTCTCCTGCATTTCTCCATCAGATCTTTCGTCAATATCCATGTTTTTTCCCCTGCAGATTGGCGTATTGCTGGATGGCACCCTTGATGTTCCCTCAGCATCCGGGATTTTCCCTTCTATTACCGGAGGGGTGACAGCTTTCTCCTTGGCTCGTCTTGCGGCTGTGTGCTGTAATAGTATTTGGGTATCCTTGTCCACTTTGCCCTCCAGGTCACCAATTAGACCTGACACCCTTTTGAGTGTGGGGGAGACCCACTCTTTTTTCCTTTGATCGTATACAGCTCCTATGGCGTCTCCTATAGCCTCTGCCACCATAGGAGCTACAATCTCCGATACTTTTTTCCCAACTATACGGTGAAGTTCGTCGATATTTACAGTTTCTTTAACTATTTCACCGACTATCTCTGGGATTATGTCCCACTGGGCCTCCAACCCTGTTATAATATTACATAATTCCCTGGTCTGCGTGTTAATATATTTCTGGCATTCAGTTGTGGTTTTTTTTCTTTCTAAATACTTGCGGACCAGGTCTTGTATTCTACTGGCTCTTTCACTGGGCTTTTCTACTTGTGGGGTCTGTGGGGGGGTTTCTTCCTCCTCACGTGCTCTTTTTCTTCTTGATCTCCTGTGTTTCGGGCTCGTTTTACTATCTCTACTTTCAGGCCCTGAGTCTCTGTCCGCCTCACTGCCACTTCCCGCCGGCCTTGGATTACCCTCTGCCATTTTGTATTCCCCATCAAGTTGGGATTTTATTGTCTGTGGTAAAGGTTTTTCACTGCCCCCACTATTATCCGACATTTCAATTCCTTTTTTATTTACTCCCTCCATAGTCAATATTGAAAACACCCTATTTTACGTAAGAAATTACGTAAAAGAGGTGTTTTTGAAAAATACTTTTTTCCTAATTTTCTGGATTGGTTGAAATTTTGGAATTATAACAACAGATAACAAATTTTACAACAACAACCTCCTGTCCACATACACCTAGGTCCAACAATAATAACTAAAACAATAACAAAACACTAAACCTGGTACCACGGGTAGTGAACACAAAAAATATTACCAAACCACTCACACCCACTCCCCCCAGCACGCACTAGTATACGGAGCGGTGGAAAAACACGTCTTACCTGCTCGAGGTCTGATTCCAGACAGAGCTCTGAAAAGGCGATCTAAGGTGGGGATAATCCTTTAAGAGAGCATCAACGGTCGGAGCACTAACTTTATGGTAAGTACGGGGAACTACTGTCAGTTATTATTCAAGACCAAATGGACCTGCTATATCTACTGATACTACCTCGAAGGGGTAGGCCCCTTCTAACGGTGGGCCCGTGGGCCCAGTGGAACCAAAAAGCCTCTTAGGCTCTTTCTGGTGTTACAAGATTGGTACTTTCGTACATATGATGTTGCTACATCATTTCCTAAGCCAGGCCAGTAGAATCTATCCTGAATTAGTGCTGCCGTGCAAATCTCCCCTGGGTGACACGCCCACAAGGAATCGTGATTTTCCTTAATAATCAAATATCGTAACCATTATCTTAAATATATCAGTATTAGATGTATCGTCCACCCAATTCCATAAACCTTGGTTCCCTTTCGAAACTTTTTCCGTTTATTTTCTGATAATATTGCGACACCAAACATCATCTTGCTCCTTCAAGAAAGATATTTCGTCGAGAAAATTCGAATTTATTGTACCCACTCCTCTACTGAGTCCATCGGCATTTTGGTGACGCACTTCAGGCCTATGAACGACATAATTATACTCCACTTGCCGTAGCGTCCACCGCGCTAGCCGAGCAGAAGGATCTCTCAAATGTAACATCCATTTCAGAGCTGTATGATCCGTTACTAGAGTGAATTTCCTTCCTAACAAATAGCACTGCCAGTAACTCTCTTCCAGTGGGAATGCTCGGCATTATTAAGTTGATGGCTGGCATACACCACTGGTCTCTCATAACCTTCCCTCATCTGAGAAAGTACCGTTTCTAATGCTACAGCCGAAGCGTCTGTTGATAGTATAAAGGGATATTAAAATCCGGATAAATTAAAACAGCGTGTGAACACAATGCTTCTTTGACAGCCTCGAAAGATGTTCTTTGCGTCTCTCCCCAGTGGATTTTTTCAGTCTTTCTTAAGATAATCGTAAGAGCTTTTGCAAGTTTGGAAAATCCAGGAACAAATCGCCTACAATATACTACGTCCAAAAACGTTTTGATATCCTTAGTAATTCTAGGGACTGGATACTCTACCACTGCATCCACCTTCTTCGGATTGGGCCTCACACCTTCGCTGGAAACTATATGTCCCAGATAATGTACTTCACTCTGCGCAAAGTGGCACTTTTCCAGATTTGCTTGTAAATTAGCTTCGTTTAGTCGCGCTAACAACCTTCCTAATCGCTGACAGTGTTCCTCTATATTTGCGCTGTAGACGATAATATCATCAAGATATACTAGAGATTCATCCCCTTTTATTTCTGAAAGTAGCCGCTCTTTTCCCTCACATTATAATTCAGCAGTGTGCGGTTGCCTCTCTACCGACATCCCCTTCAGATGTCTTGCGTCTTCCTCTCTCCACTTCCTCGCCTCTATCCACCTTTGTTTCCTTGTTTCCATCCTCCTGTTTCCACTCTATTCCCTTGACTAACTCGGGTCCGTGATTCTTCAGCTTCTTCCACAGTCTCCGAAGTTTCCGTCGATCCACCAGATGACCTACTCAACCTTCGTTTGCTTCTCCGTATCCGTTGGGCGTTGATCTCCATTGGTTCACCCCGGCCCACATCTCTTCTTCGGCACATGTATGGGCACTATTTGGCTATGTGTCCCACATTCAAAACACCTTGTGCGTGGGCAGTGGGCCACCAAATGACCCACTTCCCCGCACCCGTGACATTTTCTGTCTTCACGGCGCCCGCTGTTTCTTGGTTTTACCTGCCTTTTATCGGTGATAGGTACTCTTTCCTTCCCACTATGACGGTATTAATTTATTCTCCATGACTGGATTAGTCCTCGGTCGATTATAAGCAACTCTCTTCCATCCGTTTTCTTCTATTTCCATACAGGACTCTTCCTCTCTGGCGCTTGCGTCAATTAGTTCCTGCGCGCACTCTACGAAGGAGCGCTCTCTTGGCAGCGGTCGTTTGCAGAGTGAAGAGGAGCATCCTAAATCAGATTCAGGCTGACGAAGAGACCCTTGGAGAGTTAACAAGGAAAGATCAAAGACTTATATAAAGTTACGGTCTGAGGCAACGGTTACTTCGATGTCAGCTGACTGAGGAGATCAGTTAATCGAACATATATATAGAGATGTACCGAACACGATAAAGCCAGTATTTTACAGCAGTCCAAGCGTGTCAGATCTTATTCCTTCTCCTCTTTTTTTTAACATTTTGCTTTCGCCGATACTTAAGTGATGCCGAAACCCGGGTGCTTTAGATACCGGAGTAGTTTTTGCTTTCAAAAAGATTTTTTCATCTCCTTTGATTTTATAAAAATGTTGCCACCAACGGAATCGTGAGAGTAGCAATTCTGAACCTGGAGGGCTGGAACCAAAACAACCAACCTAAAGCTGCAGTCAACCAACCTTTATCTGCAGGGAATCCACCTCTGGAAGAAATTCAGCCTCTACCGGAAGTCTCTTTAGCGCCATGCTCATGCCACAACACTGGAATGGATTAAGGTTCGTACGGCAACCGCCCAGGACCTGAGGAAGGCGGTGACGGACTTTCACAGGAGAGAGCGGAGAATTAAATCACTTTTTATAAGGGGGTGACCAACTAATATGCCGAATTGAAGCGAAGACAGCCGAACACCTGCTCGACATTGAGGATGCTGAGGCGTTGAGGGCGGCAGTCGTCTGCAGAGTGAAAAGAAATATCCTCAATCAAATTCAAGCGGATGAGGAGACACCCTGGAGAGTTATCAAGGAAAGATTAAAGAAGGCGTTCGGAGTAGGATGATGGGTCCCAGAGGAGGGCATATTTATAATGATCAGGCAGACGAAAAAACCAAAACGGTCTAGTGGGCAATATACATATGAACTTCTGGCACATTTTAACAAAATACAAGATAAACTCAGCGAGATGATGGAAACAATTCAGGTACAGGGTCGGATGCAATTCCTATCCATGTTACAAAAGATTCAGTTGACAAGAGAGCTGGGGAAGAAGGAAGCTTTTCCGAGAGAGCGATCGTTTGTGGAATTTAATCAAGATCTCATTGAAACAAGCGTTAGAGAGGTGGAAGCACGAATGGAAGTAGAAGAGCCAGGGTGGACCCGGATAGAATATCAAAAGTGGTCCCTACGTCGAGAAATACCAACGCCCAATCCTTTTTCTTATTTTTAGCTGTTTTTATGATGACGTCCAGATAGACTATATCGTTATAGGTCTCTACTATTTACAATGAACTGTAGCCTGTAAATAATAGTCATACAATACTCCGTACTACTACAGCAAACTCTATCATATACAAAATAAAAATAGATATATCAATAACACACATACAAAATTGCCTAAAGTTAATCCTATATACATAATTTTTTTTTAACATCTTCATTGAAATTTACAACTGTATATTATATAATACATTCAGTAAATGCGATCTTAGTTAAAATGGTGTGTTACAGGCGTGTAGAGAAACTAACCATTGGTTGCACTCAAATGACATTTTACATTAACAGGTCTCGTGGCCATCTTCTTTTCAGGCGCCTCGGAGGATTGTCAGGAATGGAAGAGGATGTAAGGTTAGCAATTAGGGGGTTTGAGTGATTACGGAGTTTATAATGGAAGGAGTGATATCTGGTTCGGGCTAGATCGGCTACATAGGGAACCACAATCTACAATAACATGAAGAAGACTATATTTACAAAAAATATGAAATTTATATATACAAAATTAACAAAGAAATTAGTAACAAAAAATAAATAATTCAATAAATTTCGTGTAGTCTAATCTACTTGTTGCGATATGAGGACACTGTATGTTATGATTGCCGGAAGTTTTAACTGTTCAATGTGGTTTTAACTGTACCTACGTAATTCCAAAAGAGTTGATATTGGTATATTTATTTAATATACCTAACTATATATAATATAATATTATATTTATATAATATACATAACTAAATATTTAGTTTTGAGTAGTGGTGAATCCGTTTACGTAGTAGTGGTGACACCCTGTAATGAGTGTGGTTGCCGGTAGTTAGCTGATTTTTATCGTATGAAAAAGTATACTATTTACTTGAAATATTGTGTTGTTATAACAGTTTATTAAATTAATCAGTAATTTAATAATATTTTAAAATTATTAATAACATAACAGATAATAAATATAAAAAAATGTAATAATTTTAGATTTCTGTACGTTTAGCTTGTCTCAATCTTATATAAATATAAAAATATGTAATTTTGGTTAAAAATAAGACTTCTTTTTTGAAAGCTGAAATGTTTGAAGATATATCAGTTATACTATTTTTAGAGAGAGATCTAAAAGTAAAGGGATTTAACAAATCGAACTTTTCTGACCAAGTCCTTGTATTCGATGAAATATCAGTTGATGTACCAAGATGAAGGAAACATTTAACAACATAAGTAGCACATTTTAAAACTTTGTATCAAATCTTATTTATTCTTTTTGTTCACAAAATAAAACCAGCGATGTCACAATTAAGCTCCTGGTAATGCAAATGCTTTTAAATAAAGTACTGTAAATAGGACATAAACTTATAACCCGCTTCATTCCCTAAAAAAAGGGTACATATTCAAGTTCTTGTTTTCTCTAGGAGCCATGTAAGCACCATGAAGCATTATTTTGGTATCTGCTTCCTCTTGACTTGATGTGACATCTGTGTAAGTAGCAGCGATGTTTTTTTGTTTTTTTTTTAAATCGAATTTTGATTGTGTATGTTTATGAGGAACCTTGCTTAAAAACGAAAACTGGGAATTCGTAATCCAGATATGCCTGAAATGTTGGAGCATCTTTTCTACTGAAACCCACTGGATGTTCTTCTCTATAATTTTTCTATACTTTTTCTCTAAAGCGCCTCTAACGAGTTTAATCAAACTTCTTATATATTATACCAAATTAACTGGTTTTTGATATGGGCTAGGTCTTATTTTCTCTGAAATAGTACTACAGGGTTGAAATTTCGAATAATCAAGATACCTTCCTTCAAAGTACCTTCAATTTTGTTTATTTGACATAATGAACCATCTCTTTTTGCTAGCAGTAATAGAAAATAAATAGATAATTTATAAACTGTGAAAGAAATTAATTACAGTTAAATATAGGGAAAAAAATAGCTGCGCACATCATAAAACGTTACCAAACTTCGAGTTGAAATCATAGCTCCTTTGGAATTTAACTTCTTTACTTTTATGGTGGCTAATGCCCTTTACTTTATTTTATTTCTTGATTAGATAAAAACTTGGAAATCCGCAATTTGAGAGTAGCGGCAACCATTAGAGAGGACTGGCGGACGAAGTTGCACTCTACAAGTGCTGTAGCGCCACAGATGATGATTAGATAAAGGCAGTGCTATAACTATGTTTTTCTGTGTCCAGAATCGTTACAACAGTCACAAAGTTGTCGTTACTATCGTCATAAAAACGAAGGAAATACGAAAACACTTTATTTTTATATTTTGTATATGATAAAAGTACACATAACATGCATGTTTGTCCATTGTTCACCTCTGTGAACAATGAGATATGTATAATTATTTTAAAATAACTTAAAAGTACATTAGATTAGTGTTTTTTGAAAATTTGTGATTTAAGCCCAATCTCCAATTTTCAATGAGGGTGAGACCTACCTGATATTAAAGACCACTGATATAACCAGTTTAATCAAAATCGTCAGAAATGTTTTGGAAAATATGGAAAAAAGTTGATATTAAGGTATGTGACTACAGATTATTTTATTTTTATGATTGTTTTATTTTATTTATTTATTTTTTCATGTACATAGTTTGATTATGTTAATTTTCTTTATCCTTCTGTTCGTATATATTTTGAGTGAGATTTTATTTATTTTTATGCACTATTTTTTATTTTTGTAATATATTTATTTTTATTCTTATGTTATTTTATTTTAGTGTGAATGTGATCGGTCATCACTATTACCTATTGCCCACAACATTGTGGCAGATTGTAATATCTATCAATAAATAAAGTTTTTGAATAAAAAAAAATAAGGTAGTCAATTTTAAAAAAAAGTTGCCCCTACCTTAAATACATGATTTCAGTTTCGTACAAGTTATCATTTCTGAACTATACTCTTCACACATACACACACAAACCTTTTTGCACAACCAAATCTCAGATTAGTATTTAGGGAACCTTAAAATATGTATATCTGTAGAAAAGTGTGATTCAAAATTTTTCACTTTCACAATAGGTTCCCATACTATATGTGAAACCTATGTTAGTAAAAAGAAAGAAAATAGTCAGTTTTCATTTTCACTTGTGTATGAAATATATTTTGAAAGGAAGAAATGCGATTATGTTACTTTCAGTAGTCTTACTTGAGCAGAAATTAATTTCTACTCATAGTAGGGTGTTTAGTAAGTGTTGTTTAATATATAAGTTACGGGATGGACAGGCACAATATCAGCCGTAATCCTAACTCCCCTCGTAAACAAACACACAGAAATAAGAGGAATTATATAAGAGGAATTAAGAGGCGAAATAATATAGTGTTATTTCAGAAAGCTAGTGAGTCTTTTCAGTGTCCCTTTTTCCTTTTTTTTTATTCTTATCACCAGACTTCACATTAGTGGTGCCGAAACCCCGGAATTCTGTCAGCTGGTAATTTTTTTTTTTAAATTTCTCACAGTTTAAAAGAAGATAAATTTTTTTTCTCTTTTTCTTTCTTCTCTCAACTAACGTAGTTCCAACATGGTAAATGACGAGCAACCACGGTTAAGAGAGCCAGTTTTGAACTTCCCGCCGCCTAATCAAGCGGGTCCTGCGGCTCCGGTAGCACCTGCACCTCCTGTAATGCCCCCACTACCAGAGACCACGTTAGCTCAGGCGCATGCCAATATGCTAACTAAGTGAGGACAGCCACGTCGCAAGATTTAAGGAAGACTATCTCAGATCTAGAACGGTTCTCAGGTGAGATCGGCGAACTAAACCACTTTTTTAAAGGAGGCGATCACATCATAGAAACAATGGAGGCGAAAGTAGCGGAGGACATGGTGGATAGGAACGATGCCATTTCGCTGAAGGCGGCGTTAATCTGCAGAATTAAGAGAGCCATTCTTAATCATATCCAAGCTGATGAGGAGACAGCCTGGAGTGATTGAAAAAGGCTTACGGAGGGGGAAGATGGACTCCGGAAGAAGATATTTTTTATATGTTCCGCGAGAGAAGAAAGCAAGATCAGTCGAAGGGACAGTATGCGGCATCATTACTTGCCCATTTCAATCTAGTTATTGAGAAGATGAGGGAGACACAAAGCGCGGAGGTGGTGCAATGGAAGACGAACTTTCTGGACGTCATACTGAAAATACAGCTGGAAAAGGAAACTAACAAGCCAGAAGGACTGCCACGGGAGCGCACGTTTAGAGAATGTGCCCAGGACATGATAGATGCAAGCGCCCGGGAAGAAGACACCAGGATGGAGGTTGAGGAAGGGGGGTGGAATAGAGTGACGTACACCCGCCCGAGGAACAATCCAGCGCCGTTGAGGAGAAAGGACCAGAGAGATGTCGGCAGGGAAAGAGGCTCAGGCGGCAGAAGAACGAACCAGGCTAAGCCGAGGAACCATGGTCGAAAGGAAGAGCGGAGGTGCCACGGATGTGGAAAAACGGGTCACCTGGTGGCCCAATGCCCTCGTACCAGATGCTTCGAATCTGGGAACGAGAGCCACATAGCAAGAAGATGTCCCTATATGTACCGGAGGAGAGAGGCGAACCTAGGAGAGCCCATGGAGGTTAATGCACAGAGAGTGAGGCGAAGAAGAGAGCCACATAGACCAGACGAGTCGAGCAGCGACATCTCGGATATATCAGAGGCATCAGGCACAGAGGTCGAGGATGGAGAGACAAGGCGGCCAAACGCCTCGAGAAATGGATGGAGGAGAGCAAACGGGAGGAGAGGATCCTCGGACGAGATCTGAGGAGAATGCATACAGAGCGGCTGCCACACAAGGGTGAGTTGGAACGTGGGGAGCGAGAGCAGCGGCCTGCCTATTATCGAAGTGAGAGGAGTACGGTGCTTGGTCGATACAGGGAGCTCCAACACCATCGTGGGTCGAGAAGCATTGGAGAAGCTGAGAAACGGAGAGAGGACACCCCAGCCCAATGTTCAGGTATGTCATTGTAAGCTAATCACCCTGGGTGGACCCTGTAACGTGGACGGGGAAGTCATTATAGATCTGGGTGAATGGGGGTTTAACGGAGGGAAATTAATGATGCCCGTAGTGGGGAACATGCCACGCGAGTATCAGATCATAATTGGTTGCGATTTATTGTCGAAGGTGGGGGCGCTAACAAGAAATGTGGGAAACCGATGGGATATTCGGTTGGGAGGAAAGAAATTCATTTGTCAGTGACTTGCGAGGGGAGGGATACCGCGAGTAGGGGCGGTTAACAAGACGGGTAACTGGAGGAAGTTAATAGCGGAGGAATACACAGATATATTCTTCAAGCAGGGAAGTATGTTGGGGAAAACGGGGAAGACAGTCCATGAAATCCCATTAAAGCGAGATATGGTTACGTACGTGAAAGAAAGAAGATATCCTCAAGCGCTTCGACAACACATTTTACGCGGATTGGATGAATCCATGTGTCAGGTCTACATGGACGACCTTCTCGTGTTTAGCAAATCGGAAGAGGAGCATATAAGACATCTGGAGAAGGTTTTTCAGAGGATTCGACAATTTGGGTTGAAACTGTCCCAGGAAAAGTCGGAGCTAGGTTGTGCGCAAATTAGCTTTTTAGGTCACGTGATCTCGAGACAGGGAATCAAGTCTGATCCACAGAAGGCTGAGGTGATCCAAAAGATGGCCGTGCCAATGGATGTTAAGGGAGTTCGGAGGTTGCTAGGTACCCTGAACTATTATCGGAGATTTGTGCCAGAAATGGCAGAATATTTGGTACCCATTAATAACCTCTTAACGAAAGGAAGTCGATTGATCGTGACCCCTGCCATAGAGAATAATATTCGCAAGTGTATGGAACAACTGCAGAAGGAACCTGCCCTGGCCTTTCCTAACTTTGAACGGCAATTCACGGTGTTATCTCAGGAAGGGGAAGGAGCGGAGCGCCCTGTTGCGTATGCAAGCAGACGCCTAACGGATGCCGAAACGATATATAGCGCGCTGGAGAGGGAATTGCTGGGGATAGTGTGGGCTGTAGATCATTTTCGACCACCGCCCCCTCCAACGGGTAGGGAAATTGAAGGAGTCCTCTGCGAGGGTAGCCATTGGAAAGAGCTTCTCAATCAATACAATATCGAGATATCGTATAAACCAGGGGGAAAAAACGTAGTGGCTGATTGGCTATCTCGAGCGCTTATGGTAAATGCCATTGAGGAAGATCGGGGTGAGCCTTCCGGGGATGTGAGGCAGTTCCTGTGAGAGTGGACGCCAGGTGAAGAGGAAACCAGGGACGGTCAGGAGCAAGAGGAAGGAGGAACGATAGTTCAACCGGTGGGAGACCCGTGTAAATGGATGAAGTGGACGAAATTATCAATGACAAGCCGAGGCAAATCATCTGGAAGACAAGAACGTCCGGAATGATGAAGGTAGATTACAGCACTTACGGACGCAGTACTATTAACAACATATGGTCTCAGCCTGGAGCCAGGGAAGACCTCATTTGTCGAGCACTAAAAGATGCGTCGAAGGCCGGGCGGACTTATCATATTTACGTGGGCAATACGGTTATCTGGGAGAAAATGAAATGGCTCTGGCGATCGGAACAGTTAGGGGTAGACCGCGTGTTCGTGCGCTGGTTGAGGATGGTTGACACAATATGGGACGAGGAGCAGCAGAAAGAAGTGACGTTGGCGTATCATCAGGAGAAGACGAATTACAGAGGTGTGAACGAGACAGACGATGCAAGCCCTGAAACGCAGATACTTCTGGTGGGGTATGAAGAAAACGATACAGGACGTCATAGGTGCTTGGAAGTGTGTCTGAGCACAAAATATGACCGGCATCCGCCGGCACGCCCCTCGCAGACCTTCAAATGGACACCTCCTGGAAAGGGTACAAATGGATAACGGCCATGGACCTCTCTAGCAAAGCAGATATGGCCAATCTCGTGAAGGAAAAATCAGCAGAGGCAGTACTAGGAGCGTTGAGACAATGGTTCCAGTTCTATGGCATTCCCGACAGGATTTCATCGGATGCAGGGAGGGAATTTGATAACAGTGCGATCCGGGATGAAATGAGAGCGCTAGGCGTGGAATGGCACCTAAACACGCCAGGTCATCCGAAGGGTAGAGGGGGAATAGAAAGATTGCACAGCACCCTTGGGGACCATTTAAGGGTCTATCAGTTGGATAAAGGATTAGAGCCCGACGAAACGATGGCGAAAGCAGTGGCGGGCTATAATCATTCGATACACGCGATAACCGGATTTTCACCCTTGGAAATTCTTTTTGGGCTTCGCGGGCGCCGCCGAGATTATAGGGCCATAGCTGGTGGTGGGGGGGGGGAGGGTTGTAAATAACGGTATGGAACTAACCAAAACGTGGGGGAAAGTCATGGAGAGGATAGTGCGAGAAAAAAAGAAAAGGGTATCTCGCCAGAATTTAAACCTTAGAGAGACGTTAGGGGGGGAGATTAAAATCGGGACAATTGTCTACCGCCGGGTGGGGACAAATCGGAGTAAGGAGAGACAGTGATACGAGGCTCCATTCCGGGTGATTGTCATAAGAGAACACAATGTGGTTACTATAGAGAGCGTAAACGAACCCAAAAAAAGAAGAAATGTCCACATTGAACAATTAAAGTTCCCCACATCGGGAACACCGTAGAAAGCTGGAGTATCCTCATCTCCGCGCACAAACGAAGATAGTTTTTTTTTTCCTTTGTTGTTTTTGTAATCCTTTTATTTTTTACTGTACGGGTAGAGAACAGGTGTGTGTTGACGAAGTGTAAATAGTGGAACCAGAAGTGCGTTTTTAGGATCATCTGTAAATAGTTGTAAGAAGGATTGTAGTCATTATGTTTTATTTTGTTTTGTATTATATTATTATCATTTGTGTATCTCAGGTTTGGTTGGAATTTTGTAAGTTTATGAGGCTGTTCATAAACTGGTAGGGGGAAGTTACGGGATGGGCAGGCACAATATCAGCCGTAATCCTAACTCCCCTCGTAAACAAACACACAGAATGTATATAAGAGAAACTAAGAGGCGAAATAAAATAGGGTTATTTCAGCAAGCTAGTGAGTCTTTTCAATGTCCCTTTTTCCTTTTTTTTTATTCTCATCACCAGACTTCACATAAGTTATATTATATTTAATATATACTCTATTTTTTTTTATTTCTTGATGACTGTTTATTTACAATTAAATTATTTAGGCAAACAACAACAAAAATAAATACGATAGATTTCTAAAATAAATAAAGAAGTAATAAGGTAATGGCACGACATTTATTAATAATAAATAATTTGGTTAATAATAAAAATAATTATAATATATAAAAGAATAAAAAAAGCAAATAAAAAACGGTATAGTAAAACATATAATATATAAAATTGTTAGTTAAATACCTATTACAACTTATCCAATTTATTCATTAACCATTCAATTTGTTCCCAAGGATCCTCCTTTTCCCTGTTACAGTACTAATTTATAAGTAATCATGTGCATGTTCTGCAAAATGGAAATTAACCCCTTTTTTACGATAGGACCGTGTCAGACGCATAGTGTATCACACAAATTATTCGTTCCGAGAACGTAGGATCGCCTTTGTCTGTCACGCGAAATATCTAACGATGTCCGACACGAGCCGTGTCTGAAACGTGCCGTGTCACGTTGTATAATATAAAAATACCTTTAATATAAAACGTAAATGATTACTTGCCATACATTTATCATAAATTTATATATCTATAGCCACCCATGGCATGCCTGATAAAGACCTGCAATGTGGGTCTTTATAAAATTTGGCACCTAATAAATAGTTGAAACAATTTTTTATTTGATGTTTTTCTTGATCGCAACCCGGATCAAACTATTATTCACCATGATCGATGGAAAATTTTGCAACGTTATAACAATTGTTGCCTTTTCCCCAATCTTTGCCAAGCCACTTATGAGAAATAAACAATTCAGTGCTAACTTTAAATATTCCGGTATATGAATCTAACCTAAAATTTACATTAAGTGCAACACATCTTTAGATTCAGTTCATGTTAACTACATTTCTTCTCCCATCAAGATGCAAAGAAGTGCATTCAGGAATGATTGAAAAAAAAAAACCTTGTAGAACAAAATCAGTTACGGACCCAGTTTAATTCTATTATTGTTGTAAAACATTATGTAGGATATAGGAGCAGAAATGATACAGTCCACTGTTTTTTCGTCAATTACAGTCATCCGAAATGAATGCTGTAGATATAGATCTAATAAGAAAATAACAAATCCATGCAGGTACTTAAAAGATTCTGTTCTTTCTACCAATATCTTAAACTTTTATCTTCATGACATCATCTAGTCTGCACATACCTTCATATCTATGTTTACTGACGACACGGTAGTTTTTTTTTTTCAACGCAATGACATAATAATAGCCAGAAATACATTGCAGACTCACCTTAATGAGCTATAGGTACTTTACTAATATGTATATATATGATACTTTACTAAATGGATGTAAAATTGCATGGAATGCTTTCAATAAAGCAGTAAGGTACATACCTTAGAGTTCATCTGGGTCGCCGCCTCACTCGGAATCACCATATCAATATTAAACTAACCCAAACCTACCCAAGGTTGGCAATGCTATATCAACTCGTCAGTAGAAAATTTAGATTAAAATCCGATACAACCTTCTTCTTGATAAAACAATATTAGGGCCACATTAAATTATTTTACTGATGTATGGTTGCGAAATCTGAAGAGGAGAATCCTGTACGAAATCTGTTGTCCTAAGAATCGCAGTAGATGTCTTTGGTCAATTCCATCGTGAACTACAATTAGATTCAATGGCTGAATTAATCAATAAACATTTTACAAAATGTAAGTTACCAGTGCAAAACGTGCAGTAGCTTATAACATGGGGCATCCAACTTCATCTTAAAAGACCGAACAGACTAATATAAGATATTCTGTATTAATTTATTTTTTCCTAAATTATTTTTTAGTATATAATCAGTTATTTATTTTATTAATTCTATAAATATTAGCAGATTTCGTTTGTTAATTTTTTTTCATATCTTTCATTCTTCAATTACACATTTATCACTATTTTTTCTTTATTATTCAATTCTTCAATAATTAAAATAGAAGCCTGTGGAGCCTGTATTTATAGATTATAGATACTTAGAGATATATTTAAAATAATTCTATAATTATAACATTATAAATCGCTACGACTCTTTTGCTGGACTAAACCCACACGTTATCAATTGTTAAGAATAATTAAATTATTATAATAACCATGTAAGGCCACCAGGTTTGATCTAGCCATAAGGAAATATAAAAACAAAAAAGGGAATAACTATGTTGAAAAATCAGGAGCTTAAATACATGTTTGGGGCTGAAATTAAACCAGAGATACAAAATATAAGTGAAAAACTTATTTCCTTAACTAAATGACCAGAAAAAAATTCCAAATTTTTATTATTTCACATAACTAATAAAAGAAAATTTTATTTTACAAGATGAAGATTGGTTTTATATAAACTAGCTACTAGAACGTAGAAAATAAAGAGAGAGAGAGAAATACTTTATTCATCTATGCTGCCTGAATACATCAGGTTGCAATATCACACAGCATACTTATCAATCCGTAATCGGACATATATAAATACATGGTATAATAAGATATAAAGAAAACAATTTTTTTTCCCCACAGGTTTCCTTTTACAATCAATTTCGGTCTATACACCAAATACAAGTATTTCAATTCATTCCCTTTTTCTTTCCCATTTTTGGTCCTCCAATTTCACCACTTCATAATTTTTTAATTCACCCGATCACCAAATTCGCTCTCCGGAATTCACCCTCCTAGATCCTCTTCAGTGACCCGCTAAACAAATTCACTATTAGACGGCAATGTGAGATCAGACAATCATTTATAGTCACAGCAGTAGATCAGTTTATAAAAAACAAACAAATAGATTCAAAGGAAAATATAATAAAAAGCCGGTTACAAGAAGCACATGAATGGATAAAGAAGTTATATATATATATATATATATA
>NW_027111990.1:667859-671611 GCF_000696795.3 Halyomorpha halys | reverse complement strand
AAAAATAATACTAATAAAATAAAATAATTTAATGAATAAATAAGTCAAATCATAAAAAAAAAAATTTCCATAATAATCTTTCATTTCAGTTCAATGGTTTTCTAAAAAATCACAGGTTCCTAAAAACATTGAAAAGTGGTATTTGGGTTAAAAAAAAATGTTCAACTTTCATTTTTGATAACAAATAAATATAAAATGGGAGTATCCGTAAGTGTGTTACGGACGGTTTTCCAACCTCCTCTATTTCCTCTAGGTTCTAAATAATTCTGGTTACTGAACAGCTAATTAATTTATTAAAGTAAAGAATTAGGTGCTTTTTTTCCCTTATAACCCCTAAGCGGTGCATTTTAGCAAAATATTTATGGTATTGGTATGACATATTAAAGAGTATTAAATTCTGCGACGAATTATGTATGTATGTGAGTTATGTCCCATGATTCAAATCAGGTAGTATGGTCATGTATCATCTGCATGTATCATTCGGTTCCATATGGATTTTATGGCACTTCAAATTAATTAAATTATTGTACTCATTCAACACAGAATTTAATTATCTTTAATGTGTAATACAATAACTATTTTGCTGAGATGCACCGTTAAGGAGTTATTAGAAAAAAAAACTTAATTTGTTACTTTATCAAATTAATTAGCTGCTTAGTAACGGTTTTATGAATGCCAGATATGCATTTCCATGATAAGTGCTGTGTACACTAATTTTTACAATTATCTACAGCTTTATGTTTTATGAGCTTGCCTTTATGCATCAGGCAGCTGGACTATCACCTCAGCATGACTGTGACAGGATATAAGTAATAGGAGATGAATCTTATGAAAAGATGTTGATTGCTGTTTTGAAATGGGGTTATTAAGACGATATTATGATAATTATAAAAGAGGAGAGCTGGGAAGGGGGGAAAGAGAGGGTGGAGGGGAGGAAGGAGGTAGGGAGGTAGGGAGGATATAGTCCTTTGGTTTTTTAGTATCCACTGTGAAGGGTGGGTCGATAGGCTGCCCATATTGACACTACTCCCTCCCGATGACGTCATAGCAGATTCCCCCCACCAGCTCCCCTCCCAGGGCTCCTTTACTCAGTCCCCATCACGTTCCCAACTAGTCCGTATCTTATCGCAGTTCATGTCCTTTAATTGAATATATCTAGATAATTGCTTTTGTTCGACTGCATCCGCCAACTATTCGGAAAAACTATTAAAAATATATATATTTTTGAATTTTTTGATAATCAATATTTGATAAAATAACGTTATTTGTACTAGCCCCGTATATATTGTGTTGATTACCAATTGTTTTTTTTCTATCGGTTAAACGAAAAAAAAATCTAAAAATGTTCCGAGCATATGGAACTGCCCCGGTCGAGGTACCGGATGTTATCTACCCTTGGAACACCCCAATTTTCAATAAAGGTAAGACGAATTTTTATTGAATATGGAAACTTGGAAATCCATTTCGAATTTATTCTATTTTTTTCATTTCTTTTCTTATTATTCCGATTCTGAAAAAAATATGGAAACATCTGTTAAATGGTAGGTGTAGGGAAGACTGATTTATAAAAATGTATTTAATAATTATTATTGGATAATGATATTATATTACTGTATTTATAAGTGGAATTTATTGTATTTATACTGGCTATAGTTCATATTTGTATTATAAATTATATCTCTTAGTCTCCCAGTAGAGTTCTAAATCAGCGGGAACTTTAAACATTTAAATTCAAAAATTGGTATTATATCAGTATTGTGCATGAGCAGCTGTGAACTTATACACCATCTTTGCTGTATAATATATGTATATGGATATATTTTATAAATTAATGTAAAAAATGTTTATTTGAGAAATTTTATTTTAACAAAAAAATATGTGTCATAAAATTACTATACCACCGATTGTTTCGTAAATATTTAAACGCAATAAATTATAAGTGAGATAAGTTTTTTTAGCAATTTTTTGAAATAGATATTCATTTATATGATTTTTTGTTTTGAAAACTAATATTATTAACTGATATAAGGAAAATTATTTGTAATCGATTGAGCTGTGATAAGGAGCTTTAACGCCATCTTGGAACTTGAAGAACACCCACAAATTTTGTTTTATGGATTCTCATACATTCCGGCATAGCTATATTGATCGGGGGCCTAAAATTCTTGCAAGAGCCCTGATATTCTAATTGAGCATTTCATCGTGAAATCTGTTTAAAGCATTTATAGGCTTTTATCGTGTTGTAGGCGATTTAGTGTTACTTATCAAATACTATTTTAGTTTATTGTTTAATTCTAACATCAGTAGCGGTTTAATATTTAATTTCCTTTCACTATGATTTTTTCCGGCCATATTATTATTTGTATTATAACATTAAATATCATTTTTCTTCAGCTTTCTTGAAATATTTTACATTGACAATTTTCTACTTTCTGAAGTTCCATAGCTGATTGGTGAACATTTTATCACAGAAAATTTTTTTCTATTTTTAATTATTCTAACATTCTATTTCTGTTGTAGTTTGAAAGCTCATTAGGTAGGTATGGTATTAAATATATTATTTTACATTATTTTTTCTCCAAGTTTCAATTATTTTACAGCTGATGTCTCAGGTATCCTTATACGAAAAATAAACGAAGGTCTGATTTTGACATTTTGAAATGTTAAATCGTAAATTTGAAGAGAAGAAGACCTTTTTTTGATGCTTTGAAGAACTTTCTTGACCATAAGCATTGTCATTTACTTAGAGAGAATTGCTTTTATTTTATTGGTATAATTTTTAAGATTGTTTTACCATTTACCAATTGATCTTCCTATTTGCTAAAA
Organism: Halyomorpha halys; assembly: GCF_000696795.3. Classification (NCBI taxonomy): domain Eukaryota; kingdom Metazoa; phylum Arthropoda; class Insecta; order Hemiptera; family Pentatomidae; genus Halyomorpha; species Halyomorpha halys. Next base: position 668,785 of record NW_027111990.1, on the reverse strand, counting down.
TAGATCCAAATGGTTGCTGCCCCGCAAGTGCGCGCGCACATGCACTGGTCCTTGCAGAAATTAGTTATATTCTGCAAAAGATCAGTAAAATTTCATTTTACAGTTAATAATTTCGTCGTTCATTGCTTTATTACTTTTGAGCGAAGATTTAAGAATAATAATTGGAATTCATTGTTGTATCGTAGCAGTATCAAACCATAACATATTTTCAATAATTGTTTTTCCATGCATATTAGAAAAATACGTATCTTATTCATTTTGGTCGAAATATTATACTTAGGAGACCCCGCCCATCCGAAAGCGAAAGGAATGGAGAAAATTGCACTAGCAACCTCCGCCTCTTGTTTCGTAATTATATTTAGGTCATAGTAGTTCTGCTTCAGCGGATTTTTATTTAATTTTTTTTTTGGAAAAATATGAGAATATGGATTTGTTATAAAAATTCAACTCGTTATACACGATTAAGTATTTATTCATTATTAACATTCTATGTACTATTACATTTCTTTATTAAATGGTTGGCGAATGTGTTATTAATATCGATATGTATACATATACATATACATATATAATCATTTATCGATGGGAAAAATTTAAAAATGATATAAATTTTCCCTTTATAATCTGACCCGAAAATATTTCATACTGTTGTTGAAAGAAATTTATCGTCTCACTGTAAGAACACAATAAATATGAACCATGATATCTAGTTTTGAGTACATCATTTTTTAGTAAATACCTATATATGCTACCTATATGTACCTATATATTTTAGGGGATTCTGGTCACACCTCCACCTTACAGCCCTGATGAAGACCTACAACATAGGTCGATACGTCGGCAGAAAATAAATAAAGAATTAATTACTATTTTTCTTCCTTCTTGGCTGTAGGCTTGACCATCTTCGTCTTATTAACTTACGGTTA
>NW_027111990.1:658928-667574 GCF_000696795.3 Halyomorpha halys | reverse complement strand
TATATAGTAAAGTCTTAAAAAGTTTGTATACAATATTTAAATCGGACACTGAGCATTTCAGTTCCAGTTGACAAATTCTATACCGATCAATTGGGTCGACTCCCTACCATACAGTCTCCTGCATTGTCATCAATTAGACATGCTATCATCTATTTATTACAGACCTAGAGGTGAAATTGGTTATAGTAACTGATGACCGTTAAAGGCGATATCTCCCTATATATATATTCTGTATTTATTATCGTTTAGTTGTTGGTTTACCTGTATTCTAATAACTTTAATAAATATCCGACATTATTAATAAAAACAAACATCATAATTGCCTTCGAAATGTATTATTTTTTCAGCTCTAGTGCCAGTAAGCGACACACATAGAGATGGTTTTGTAATCCTCGTCCTAATTGATATGTGGATGTCGATTCCAATATCCTGATTTGAACCTAATTGTTTTCTTGCGCTTCTTTGCATTCCAAATGCATTTAAATAGAAACCTCCTTGGAATAGTTTGTCAAGTCGCCTGTGTACGTGACCTAAACTTGTCGAGTCTTATCTTTTATTCAATGAAAAAAAAAAAAACTCTTGCAGTACCTCAACGTCACTTGGGTCTATGCCCTCAATCAGGATCACATTTATTTACTTGTGCCATGTCCAAGTCTGGCTTGCTCAGAACCTTGATCGATTAGATCGAGCTGGAGGCAATGAAATTTCATTTGAAATATTTCAATCTCTCTCTCCCTCTTAATCGGATCAAGAACCATTACTAGGTCCTCATCAAGCAGCTTCCTCCCATTTAATCGTTGAAGTGTAGCTGTCCTGCAATTTCGAACACTGAGCAGGTCTTCGAATCTCCTCCACAAAATCCATCTTTTGAAGCTGGGCGCCCTTTCTATGTGTTGCCATACATTTCTTTTTCAATGATTTTTTTGGGGGATCTCATAGAGAACCACCCTTGCGATATGGTCTGTTCAACGTATCGCATCAAGCTTGACAATTCTAATATCAGACTCACTAAGCAAGGAGTACGCTTCTGTTCTTTCTTCTCCATTTTTCAATGAAACATTTTATGAACATGTAAAAAAGTGATGATCGAATTCATCATGCCCTTGCATTCGCCATCAATATTCTATTGCAATAGTTGTTACCGCCCCGCCCGCGTGGCTGTACATCCCAGAAAGAGGTAAGGTAACCTGGGACCGTATTGTTAGTTATAGATTTCAAACTCATTTCCGGTTTTATCGAATCAGCTACTCAGCAGTCTGGTTCTCTTCCTGGCCTATCGAAATAAATCGTTAGCCGTATTGAAAATCTGAGACATAAATCAATTTATCACAGAGATAATCATATTATTAAATGTATAATAATCGCTATTATTAAAGACAAAATTTTGAATTTTATTTCCCGTGCAATTTGAGGTAATTAATATAATCTTTGAAACTCGTAATTTTTTTTAAAAGTTTTAATTAACAAATATTGTATTGTACAAGGCCCTTCCGGACTGTCGTGAGTTCCGTTGGCTCATTAACCAATAAGTTAAGTTATATTTTGAAAAGTGGATACCGTGAAATTAGGTGAAATTGTGCCAGTTGTGGTGAGAATAGGCCGGCACAGAGTTTTAAAAATCGAGTAGTATAATTTACCTTTAAGAAAGGTTACAAATGAAAACGAAAAAATATCCCAAAATGGTCCAAGAACCCGCGCCTTAGAAATAGTAAATATATGGCTCATATATTTCGGGTGAATATTAGTATTATGAGACTACGTCAGACTTCTTCCTCTTGGATGGGAGAGGGTGTAATCCATACCTCCCAAACTCAATCGCTGAACTCCTTCCCGTACCGCAAAGCCTAGATCCACTACTGCTATTGCATCTGTGTTACACTCTTTTGCCTTCATTTACGTCTTAAATGTTAATTTTGAACTGTTCAATGTTCGTTTACTTGTGGGCAGGTTTGCTCCTGTTTCAGGTCAAATTCTGTGCGGATTATTTTTCATTTGCTTTCAAGGTATAATGTATAATTTACGTAAACGAGAATTTAGAGTTGCGTAACGACGTAGACCAATTCCTTTTCTCAATGTTTCTCTTTGTCCCTATTTGAGGACTCAGTAGAACAACATACGACAGCCAACTGCCACGATGTACTGACAATTTCTGTGCGCTATATCTTAAGATATTAATCGCGAAACAAGAGCTTTCAAACTATGTATTTTTTATGATTGTTTCCATTACCTGTTTTAGGATGAAAATCGGATCCTATCTCCTGCCCCTATTTTGCCTATTATTATTATGATTTAATAGCAGGTCTGATTCATAGTTAGCTATCCATCCCTAGTACGTTTCTTTTTTCAAATCTCCTCACAGTGAACTGAATTTCTTTAAAACCAGATTTAAAGATCTCAATGCGCTATTTTTCTATATCCGCAGTGGGACCTGTATTGATTTAGAAGCTACTGGAAAAGCTTTTTAAGTTTAATATGTTTTCTTTGAATGAAATTCAACTGTTGCTATTTCACAAACTTGCTTTGTTAATTCGTCATGAATATATCCGAAATTTAGGTGGCATTAGCATAGTTTAGTTACCCCTGTTACATATCCTCAAAACATTTATCTCCAAGTTTGAATATATTTTCTCTTACATTGCAATTTGTGTAACAGTTTACTCTAGTACAAATGGTTTCAAAACTTCTCTAGGTATAGTTTTTACCAAGCCAGCTCAATTTAGAACTTGAGGCGTTGAGTTTGAGCCGGATAAAAATCAGTACAAATGAAAATGGAAGAAGCTGTTTACTCCTTGCAAAATCATGCTTACTAATTGAAGTTTCCTTTCTGACAAACCGTACGTAGTAGCTTATGTAAGAGATGCATTGTATTATCGCCGAATGCATTTGTTCTCTGGACCAATTTTCCCTATTCATTAGGATTGCTCATTACTTGGCAATATTTGAAGAGTTTAATGTTGCATATCTCCTTTACAATTGTAAAGTTTTATTTCTCTATCGAAAAATAAAATACAAATTTTCTTTGATAAGTAATGTAGTATTAAGTTTACTAGAGTATTAGAGTTACTCTTTCGTTGTAATATTTCTTTTTAATAAATTGCGTACACTAATGCAACATCGGCTATCTAAATAAAAACCTGGTTGGTCTTTAGTGTTAAAGTTTAGTTTGGGTGTGAACCAGAACCATCTTTATCCAATAGGACGAGGACCCCGCGATCAATAGGGCACCTTAGATCCTGTGGTTTTTTCTTTTAAATGTTTGTTACTTTTCAAATATTAAATAAAATATGGGAATGAGATAATTGAACATATGAAGTAGAAGATTTCAGAAAGATAGTCCCGGGTGACTGTCAACAAAGGTAGAAAATAGAAAAAAACTATTTAGTTTAAACCAACGTTTCGCCCCACATTGCAGGGCTTCGTCAGGTCTGATCCTGATTGAAACAAAATTGAAGATTGAGGCTTTTTCCTCTACTTTGTACCTTTATTGACCACCATCCGCACTATCTTCCTATAATTAAATAAAATAATAATTTTAACCAGAATGATGTTATTTTTGATAATAAATTAGCTATAATCTGGAGAGTACTGATATATTTAAACCTAGGGACCTTTTCTTAGCCAAAGATGACCCTAGTATGAACCTTTGGTTCACGGCTTCAATACTGAGGATACTAAATTGTCGAAAGTGGTTCTTCTACGCTACGTAGATAAGCGCCAATTGTAAAATCCCAGCCAGGTTTCGAAAATCAAAACTCAGATAGCGATAAAACCACTTTTTAACCAATATTAATTTTTAACCTCTTTCATCAAACTGTCTCAATGATGTCAGAGATCAACTCTTCTCAATTTAGAGATATTCAGCTACTTTATACGTTTTTTAAATTCTCCCAGTCTTTATATGGACAGATATTGGTTTTTGTTCTAGCCTGTAGAAGCTGATGCATTTCATGCGTTTTATGATAATACTTAACGCGTTTTAAAATTCTTTGAGAAAAATGGGCAGCAGAACCTTCACAGCCTTGCCGTTTCGCAATGGCTAACAACAGTTGTATGGCATGTGTTTTCGATTGATGAAAACAAATAATGCAAACTGCCACTCAAAGGAAATCGCTACGACGTAAAATTGTGAAACAATCAGTCGTTATCTTATCAAGCTAGTTGTAATTCCTTCAGCTTCGGGAGTTTTTACGCCGGAATGGTGACCAACATTTCATTCCAAACACTAATTGTTGCTTTTTATTTTCGATTCAATTATGAAATGGTTATACTTTATATTTAACCTTTTAAGAATAAATTCTTGAATCTTTTCCACTTCTACTTCAAATCAAGAAGCCAAAGAAAATTTTAATCAGTTACTGTATTGAAATAAATTAGTTAATAGGAAAAAAAATCCCACTATCCAACTAAAATAATATTCCATATTTTTGTCCGAAATTTAATTGATTGTATGTAATGGAACAGTGGAAAGAAAATGTTTTAATTCAGTTACTATCTGACCTTAAGTAATTATTTATAATATTCAAACCTTTTGATAATTAAGGTATAATTTATGAATCCATAAAATAGCAACATTTTTAATTATTTTTTAATAAAATAAACTATTAACCTGAAAGAAAGGATAACCCATTTGAACTGTGGTTAATATTAATATTTAGCCGGATAAAACCCAGAATTAAAACAGGATGTTTTATACATCACATGATTCTTTAGGCGTTATCTGACATTGAATTCTACCATTTTGTTTTTGAACATTGCATTAATATTAAATCTATTTAAATATTAGTAGTAGACCGTATTGTAAAGTAAGAAGTTGGTCAATGAAATAGATGAACTAAAAAATTAAATTATATTTGTACCGCTACAAGTCATGAAGGGCCAGGGGTGCAGTACTTTGTAAAGAAGAACTAGACCAACGGTTGTGCAAGGAGGTGATTTGGTCAGAATCACGCTCAACCGCCAGAGTTTTACCCAATTAAGGGTGTATCCAATTTAAGAGGCTGAGCGGACCCTAGGAGGGCTCCAGAACCTACAGGAGTTGACTCACGGCTACAGTGTAACAAAAAACAATTTGCTGCCCAGTCAGATTCGATCTCGGGTCCTTAGAGTTGGTAGCTACACGCTTTACCCCGTGGCCACAGTACTTCCAAAATAGATGAACTAGTTTTATAATATCATCCCTTTTGGTTCCCATTAATCTTCTTCTTTAGCGGTGTAAAGCACTAGATAAAACAATCCAAAGAAAGTATGGCAAAAGTAATAAGAAAAAATATAAACAATAAAAGTACTAATATTATTTCATTTTTTATGTTTACTCCTTTATTACTATTTACCTTATTGTTACTATAATAATTTTAATTATAGTTTTTGATTATTTATCTCTTTTTTTTTTTGTATTACTTCTGGCGTATTTTCTGTTTTATTTGTCTCATTGTATCCTATTTGTTGGTAATGTCGACATTTAATAAATATGTAGTTAAACTATTTATTTTATTATTATTTAAACTAACTAATTCCTGTTTTTCTAACGGGGCAGCGGTAGCAGCGTGGCAACCCAAAGGTTGTCAGATCGAGTCCCGGTCCCATAAGGGTTTTTTCAAGCATAAAATAATAAAACACTCACTCATAACCTCCAGCCGGGCATTTGTGAGGCCCGTTAGCCAATGGATGGCACTTACAAAAAATAGGCGTGGGAGTGACGAACCCACCCTGTGAAAAAAACACTTCAAGAAACGCGGGATGTATTTCCTAATAAATCGCCCTTAGACCACCATGGTCTGTCGCCCATATAATAATAATACATGACAGACTCCCTATTCACCCAAACCAACTTTTTTCTAGCCTTGAGATCCTGATAATCCTCCTAGGTATCTGAAAAGAAGATGTTCTCTAGAAATATTATTGGAGTTCAGCCAGTTGTTAGATTCTCCACAAGTCTGCATCATGCCATCTTACTATAATTCGCATCACATTTACTATTTATATATTATCGATTGATACATTTACTATTTATATATTTTCGATTGATACATTTTTTACATTTCAATTAATATATTTAAAAAAATATTGATTTTATTGGTCAATAGAAATGTTCCCTCTTCTCCCTCTCCCCGAATCGTGTTACAAATCATGACAAAAATAACCACAATGAAACTAAAGGAGTGTTCACTTACTCAACATTTTGTGAAATCGAGCGAAGGGCGTGAGCTGAAATTCTCTTATTAATGTGATCGAGTCGAAATGTCACTAGAACTCCTGGACCAGTTCTGGCTCCAGCCTCGCTCTTGTATTCCTCTTCTCAAATCTTTCACCAAATGTTTAGGCCGTCAATATTTCCAGTTGGATCAAGTCTCCTCTATTGGCTCATCTTTTTTATAATAATAATTTGGTTTACTTATCCGAAATCCATTCAAGTGTCCTAGATTTCTAATATTTATTTTACCTCAATGGTTGGTGTGTATGTTTTTCATCTTGTGGTGGCAATCAGTCAAAAAAGATATTTTTCGAAAGCTTGCCCTTCGTGGCCTGAGTACAGAAGATAAGCTTTTTTATGTTATCTTATTTCGGATATGGTGAAAAGCTCTTTAAAGGCCATGTTTTTAAAGATATTAGGATCGTAACATTTTACGACCAACCTTTCCTTACACCTCAAATCTTGATTTAGAACAAAAAAAAAGTATGAAACTACTTTTTATTTTTTGGGTTATCGTTGCTGATAATTTACCTGTTCAGCTACTAAGCTATTATTTGATATACTGAATTTGATTAACATAATATGCAAACCACCAAATTAGTTGTACATTAATGATTATCTAAGAAGATCATACGAAAATATTATAATGAATTTATGTTTACATGGAATATAACGTTTATATTTTTAATTATCGTGTGATTGATGTATTCTCGTCTTCATTGGAGCGCGGAAATGTACTGCTCGGGAGTCTTTCTTGATGTAGAACAGGCTTTTGATCGAGTATGGCATCCAGGACTGCTATAAAAGATTCGTAAATTCCTACCCCCTACATACTTCCTCATTATCCGTTCTTATCTCTCCGACAGATTATTTCAAGTAAATTACAACGCCGCTTATTCATCCCTATTCCGTCAGTCTGCTGGTGTACCTCAGGATAGTATCCTTGGACCTATCCTTTATACAGTTTTCACAGCTGACATACCAACCCATCCTAACACTATCCTTACCACGTATGCCGATGATACATGTCTATTGTCAGTGAACAATGATCCTTACATTGTATCATAAACCCTCCAATCCCACATCATCACCCTTGAAGAATGGTGCCAAAATTGGAGGATTAAAATTAATTCCAATAAATCCCACCAAATCACATTTACCCTTCGTCGTAAACCAATGACCTCTTGCCAAACAGTATCCTTTAATAATACCCCACTTATTCCTGTCGAACAGATCCGTTACTTAGGACTACATCTCGACAAACGACTGACATGGAATCCTCATACAAGACTGAAAAGACAGGAAACTGCTCGTCGATTTCGACTATTACAACATTTACTTGACAAACGGTCTAAATTGCCAATCCATTACAAAAAGACTGATCTACGTGACTATTATAAGGCCTATCTGGGCATACGGAGATGAGCTTTGGGGCTCCACTAAACCATCAAATTCCTCCCGAATCCAATCTTTACAGTCCAAAATCCTTAACGCTCCTTACTTTGTCACAAATTAAGTCATCCATCCTGACCTCAATGTCCCATATGTTGCCGATTTGGCCAAAACCAGATACCATTCCTTCCATGGAAAATTTCCCAAACACCCAAACCCACTTGTTTCTTACCTGGCTTCTCCTTCATTACCTAATGATCCTCCTAGGCGTCTGAAAAGAAGATGGTCTCGGGATCTTCTCCTCTAGAAATGTTATTGGAGTTCTATCAATGGGTAGATTCTCCACATGTTTGTATGTCACTATCTCACCTACAGCAAAATTGCCTGTGTATATATGATTTACTGTTGTAAATAACAATACATAAATGATTTAAAAAAATATTTTTATTTAAATATAAAGATTAAATGATTGTTTATAATTTTATTATCTCTTATGTATATGGACGAAGTTATTATTTCCAATTAAAAGTAGAATTAATCGAAAATACATAATCTGGTATGGACAACTGGAAAATATAGTTGGATATTCAATTTTTTGCCAATTAGTATAGAAGGGCTTTGATAGATGTTTAAGAGCGTTGACAGAAAACTATACAAAAGTCGTACTTATAAATCGATTGATATTTGGAAACAGCTTCCTGTACATTGTTTTAACACCAGTACTTATTGAATTTTCAGTACCTTGGTGAGCCTCCAGTACCTTGTTGAGCATCTACTAGCTTGCTGAATCTCCAGTACTTTGCTGAACCTCGTGTACCTTGTTGAGCATTTACTAGCTTGGTGAAACTCCAATATTTTGCTGAACCTCCAGTGCCTTGTTGAGCATCTACTAGCCTGCTGAATCCCCAGTACTGTGTTTAAACTCCAGTATCTTGCTGAGCTTCCAGTACCTTGCTGAACCTCCAGTATTTTGCTGAGCCTTCAGTACTTTGCTGAGCCTCTACTGGCTTGCTGAACCTCCAGTACTTTGCTGAAGTTCCATTACCTTCCTGAAAATACTTTAC
>NW_027111990.1:655944-658878 GCF_000696795.3 Halyomorpha halys | reverse complement strand
TTTGCTGAGCCTTCAGTACTTTGCTGAGCCTCTACTGGCTTGCTGAACCTCCAGTACTTTGCTGAAGTTCCATTACCTTCCTGAAAATACTTTACCTTGCTGAACCTCCAGTACTTTGCTGAGCCTTCAGTACGTTGTTGAACCTCTACTAGCTTGTTGAACCTCCAGTAACTTGCTGAGTCTTCAATATCTAGCCGAATCTCCAGTACCTTGCTGCATTTCTATTACCTTGCTGAACCTTCATTACCTTGATAAATCTCCAGTACTTTGCTGAACCTCCATTACCTTGATGAATCTCCACTATCTTGCTGAACCTACTGTACCTTACTTAACCATTCAGTATCTTTCTGAACCTCTAGTACCTTGTTGATAGTGGGTATATGAAAAAATAGGCACAAGAGGCTTCTGCCGTGAGTTTTGATAAACCTATAATATTTTTGACCATTAATAATGCAATAAATTTATAATATTGATAATGTCACAGATTCTATATCCCTTCCACTGGATTGATCAGCTGTATCATTTTTAATTAATCTGTATCAGATTATATAATTGCTAAAATTGTATTGATTTAAAAAGTTTTACTAATGAAATTTTGTATTTTGGACGAACAACTTCAGACTAGTTTAAAACCAGTAGTTTTATCAATAATTCCATCCATTTTCAATAAAGAGAAATATTAATATCAATAAAATAATGGCATTCATTTAAGATAAATTGTCTCAAGTGCTACTTGATATTAATTTGTTTTTCGAAATCATTAAACTAATAAAATTGGACCAAATTAAGAGGAATAAAATACTCATCCGTCTTCAGAAAGTGATAATAATAATAAATAAAATAAGTCTTCATGAGTTACTGATCGTAGAAAAAGAAACGATTTGGTGACGTAGATTAACAATTGGTCTCGACTTGGTCAAGGACAAGTTACATTGTAATAGCGGCCAGGCAGGAAAATAATTCAACATCTATTTTAACAGTTTTGAGGTTATAATAACTTTCAATAATGAATATGAGTAGTTCAAACAACAAATAATTTTACAAAATAAATTAATTATGTATAAATCAGTTCTTCGACCTCAGTCCACTCACCCGTTTGAATTTAAAATGTTTAATTATTTATAGAAAACTAGAATGAATTCAAAATTTATCTATAAGAATAATCAAAAATTGCTCCTCTAACACAAATAAATAATAACCACCAGACTTGGCAGATCTCGACACAAACTGCTAGATGTTTCAGAAAAAAAAAATCTTCTGAAAATCTATTAACAAATGAAATTGCCTACAAATCCACTCTTTTAAAGTGGCCCTCGTTAAATAAAAATGTATTTTATTTTTCTTCTATTTTATTTATACATATTTTTGTTTTTTTTTTCATACTTTAATCACTCAAAATTTTGAAAAATTAATAAATTAAATAAAATTTTATTGTATGTTATCCAATATTGTGTGATTGTAAGGATGGGCATCTGTAACCATGTAAGATGATAATTTTGTTACTATAAATTTGTAAATAAAGCTTTAATGTTTATACTATTATAAATATATATATACTAATTTATATTAATATTTGATACTGTTCTAAATCAGAATTTAGTATGATTAGGTCATGTTCTAAATAAGGATCAGCAACAACCAATATAAATGTCCCACTTCGTGCCGAACTGAATGCGCCAGGAAATGACAATGTAATACGACATTACATCCTTTGTCCTTTTTCAGTATTTTTTACAAATTAAAATCAGATGAACAATTCAGTTTTCTATTTTTTAGGACCCATATTTTGTCAATAAATCCATCGATACCCGGTCTAAGCTAATATCTGAGATAAGAAAGCCGTTAAAATAATCTCATTGCTCTCTATCAGAGCACTTAAATTTGACATACTTTTAGTATGTGGTTCGAGTCATTTTAGATTTGAATTGCAAGCACTTAGTTTTTCTTTCTTTTTTTTTTCTTTTTTTTTTTAATAATAAATGAATTAAAACCCTATATTTTCCCATTGTTTACAATTATATTTATTTGTCACCTGATTTCTATTCCATACTTAATGTTTAATATATATTTATTTAATCATATTATATTTATTTATTTATCATTATTATTAGTGAAAAAGGTGGTAATATGGAACCTTAATTAGTTTTTTTAATGAATGTTACTCTCCTATTGGATTAAAATTTGGGCAGGCCCCAAACTAACTTGTAAGCTCATTTTTCTGTTGTAAGGTGTCTGAGAAAACTTTTTTTAATAAAATAAAATTAATAAAAAGGGGATGGTAGACTTTTAGTGAGCGTAATGTGGACCCCTACTTAAGCAAATATATATATAGCCCAAGATAGACAGGCGTGGAAAAGGCTGGTTGAGATTGCCAATGGTCTACAAGGTCTCCATATACATACATACATATATTGATAATATACATACATACATACATACATACATACTATTTCAATTTAGTTTAGTTTACCATAATTTATATTGTAAATTAAAAAAAATCATATTTGAATTATTATTAAAAGAATATTTAATTAATGCTAAGTAATACTTGTTTTTTGTATTGTTGTTGGAAATTCTCATCCAAGGGTTCCATATTACCAACTTCACAATTTAGGAATATGTAATGTTGTTATTGTGAGTCTCAATGAGGAGACACTAAAATGTCATGTCATGGATACAATAAGGAAGCTAGTTCGTAACAATCACACGCTACAAAAACCTAAGCGGTTACATTGAGGATTTACGTAATTAGCTATGCGTTTTATGTCTAAAATAATATTCCAGTCAAACTTGATTACAACAATAACCAATTCCTATTCTCACTGACGTACATTCAAACATTGGGGTTCAAGGACGGTGACGATAAGACCGTGATCCATGGATATGATTGCTCAAGATCGACCAGCTGTCTAGGAACTGGAACTAAATTTTCCT
>NW_027111990.1:655327-655834 GCF_000696795.3 Halyomorpha halys | reverse complement strand
GATATGTTTTCAAATATATCGAAATAGTGGTTCGGTAAATTAATAAAAAGTTTCAATATTTCCATTTTTGAAAAGATTATTAGAAAAAATATGGGGTTTACATTCTTTAAAAGCATATGTAAATAATAACTAACAATTCTTAGATTCATAATAGGGTTTTTGAAACATATAAATATTTATATCTTTTTAAATACATTTATATCATAACAGAAATTACTCGAAACTAGAGAAAAAAAAAATTAACATTGTATGAATTATTAAAATCATATTTAAATATGTAAAAATTATTGCTTAAATACTAATAAAACGAATTAAATTTCTCAACATAAAAAAATTGTTTTTTTTTTTTTTAAAGAAAGAAAATAAATATTAAATCAATAATTACTTAAAACTACCAAAATCATTATTAAAACTTTCATCAAACAGAGTTAAAAAAATTAATTAAATATTAATCTAATATTTCTTTGATATTTTCAACAAGTTTGTTTTTGTTGTAGGACAACAATG
>NW_027111990.1:643647-655277 GCF_000696795.3 Halyomorpha halys | reverse complement strand
TATATATATATATATATTTTTTTTTTTTTTTGTAAAAAATCTGTTTTCAATAGTCAAAGTTTAATATTTATATTGCGATAGATCTAGTTAAAACTATCAGACAAAAATATGGATATTTCAATATTTTGTGACCAAAATTTTCATGAGTAATACAAGTTTCATGTTGATTTTTATGGCAATTTGGTTTTTATTTTTATTTCCTTTATTCTTTTTCAATTTATTTACTCATTTAATAATTTCAGGTTAAAGAAAATAGTATAATAATTTGTAAGAATTCAGATTGCATCTGAAGATTCATTTGGTACCTTCATAATTATATAACATTATTACAATTGTTTTGTGTAAGATCTGAATTGGTTTTATTATTCTCAGCTATGTCAATGTTTTTTTTCTAGGCGGCTTGAGGAAATATAGAAATCCCTAAAAAAAAAAAAAAAAATTTCTAGCGAAAAAATAGATCAACTTGAAGCTTTTATTAGTCGTGGAAAGTTTGACCGAATTTAATTTAAGAGTTTATTTTAAAATTAAAATTTTCCCCATTCAAATATATATATTACTGATTATTGTTTTCATTAAAAATCTATCTTACCTATATTAGATGCTCCAAGAATAATGTTTTAATAATAATCTTCCAAAAGTGGAAATATCAGCTGATACAGAAAGTTGATAGATTAGCCAAAATCACATAAAATTTTATTGAACCGTGTTGCCTCACGTTCAGCTACCTTATCATTTCTAATAAAATTATCGAATACCTGAGAAGGAAAATTCTTGCATAGATTTCTTAAATACGAAAAGGATTGAGGAGTGTTATATCGGAAGTTAATATGCCCTCTTCAATTTAACTGAATTAAATTTATATAATGAAAAGTTAGTTTATTTAAAAATTTAGATTTTTCCCTTTTCAATATACTGATATATTACTGATTAACATTTTCAGTAAGAATTTGACTTACCTACATTTTTTAAATATTTCATTGATACAATCTAAGGGCACCAACAAATTAAGGGCATTAAGTATTAGCGTTCAGATAATCACTGATAAAATATATATACTAATAGAAAAATAAAATAAAAAACAACAATAAAATTGAGAAAAAGGAAAATAAATGTAAATCATAACAATAGTACTTACTTAATTAAAATAAAAACAGTTAAATTTAAAATAATAATAAAGAAATATATAAATAAAAGAAAATACTATCATGATTTTCACAAATAAAAATATGAATCTATTTAAAAAATGTATTATATAGAAGACATTGAAAATTATATTTAAGTAACAATAAAATAAATACACATTCGCACCAATATACATTTTTACATTCTGTTGGGGAACTCTGAGTCTAGCTTTGCCGCCACCATGTGGAAGGCAAAACAGTGCTCCAAGAGATCCCAGCGCTTCTCTCCAAGCCGCATCACTGGTATTGAGGGCCACGAATGAATGAAAGCACTTGAGTTACCTAGATTAGATTAAATACTCCCAAAATATTTTTTTTTAAATAATCTTCCAAAAATGGAAATATAAATTCAATGCGATTCAGAATTGATATTGATTGCTTCTCAACAATTGTAACGAGGACGTTACATTCCTTCGAGGAGATCATGACAAAAATAATAATTGAGAATTGTACCTACCCACGCGTCCAGAAAATTCCACTATTAGAGGCTGGTTTGTCGTTCTTACCTTAAAACATTTACTAATAGCGAATAGAACAGTTTTTGATAAGAAAAAGAAATTAATAAAATCGATCTACATTGTAAAATTAGCTAAAGCCATCAGTTCAATTCCGAAGATAATGTTCCGACCAGTCTGTGCTGAGATTGATATATTTTATTGAATAGGCATGAGGAGAGAGGGTTGTAGGATCCGGCGACTTATCTTCTATTCCCCAGCTGGTGTAGAATAATAGAGGGCCTGGTGAAGGTGCGTGCGAGACACCAGCTGTATACTGCGGCAGGTTGCACGTGGTCTCAACAGAACCGGTTGCACCCCAGCTCCCTCCCAAGGACGTTCTTCTCAGCCGTTTTACCCGGTCAGTGTCCTGTCTCTTTTCTTCTCTTTACCACTCTATTTTCAACTTGAGAAAATTAGACTTGGGTGGATCATTGCGTGTAGTATATTTCTAAAGTTTTCTCTTAAACTACACTTTTTATTTAAATTTTATGTTTAAATTAGAAATTTTAAAAATTGTATGGGATAGTGAAATAAAAATTTGGAATCTCTATATAGTTTATTTATTTACTTTCACCTTCCCTTGCCTTATAAGCATTATAGGTGTGCAGCAGCAGTTCGTTGTTACAATCTATATATATTTCTACAAAAATTAAAGAAATAGTAAACTTCAAATTAGACATTAAAGGAATATCCAACTTCGTTTCGCTCAATAATGTAATCTCCCCCATATTCCCCATCTCCCGTATGGATCCTGTATAAATCCAATATTATTCAATTTATTAATAAATGATAATATTTGCCGATGATACTCTTGCCATCTTACCGAATTGGCACTATGATTAATAGACTAAAAGAAGCTTTCAAAAAATTATTTAAGTACCGAAAAAGTGGGGTTTACATCTTAACATTGAAAAAAATAGAAGCCATAATTTTCACAAAACAATGATCTATAGTTCACTCGAACATACATTTAAATGATACTGCTATCCGATTAGCCAAATCCGTGAAATACTTTGGAGTCACGTTGGACAATAGACTGTTATTCAACCAGTATATTAAAAAAAATGCGAAGAAAATTATGTTCAAAATGTTCTCATATTTTAATAAAAAATCAAAATTATCCGCAAAAAATGAATTCATACTATAAATCAGTACTAAAACATATGCCTGTCCTATATGTTGCTTTACTAATTTAACTAACTTTAAAAAAAAAAATCAACAGTTACTCCAAAACCAATGCTTATGAATTGCAAACCATTATTACTGCACAAGAATAAATGAGATATATTCAGAATTATATATAAACATTGTACTAGAATATAACACAAAATGATTACTCTCTTTAATAACTGAAGTAGGAAATTATACAAAAGCAACCCATGGATACGAACATAGAGAGAACTAAACATTTTTATTGTAAAAATCCATTAAAAACTATTTATATTTTATTTTATTTAAAAACTATTATTTTTTACCAAAATGTAAAACATTAGATATACTCGTATATAATATATAATACCTTCTTCCTCCCTTGCAATAGACCCTATGTCAACCCTGGTTTATTAAACTTGAAATTATTATTTCATGTAACTATTTTATATTATTTAAGGAGTGCTGAAGTGATCATGTCCCAAAAATGCACTGAGTGATTTTCATAGCTTATTTACAGGAAAGTAATTTTAATTTTACCTTCTTTAATTTATCAGACTAACTGGATGTGTTGTAAAAGTTATAGGACCTCCAGATTTGCGTTTTTGTGTCAGGTATGGTAGATAAATATTTGTAGATATATGTTTTATGGCATAAGTTTTATTCATCGGGTTCCTATACCATTGTATAAAGAGAATCATGTGTCACTACACGACCCACAGTCAGGTTTGGTGAGTAATGTAGATTATCGGCTGGAATCACAACTGAGCTTGAAATGCACCATATCATACAACTGAAATCAAACTATTATTAATTAGCTCTTAAATATTACTTATAATTTACCTAGTTAATTCGTTTAAAACTTACTATTTAGTATATCTTTGAGTTACTTTTGTGATAATATGAAGTAAGTATAATTTTTATAAGTTTAAAAAAAAAATAAAGGATACAAATTATTTCACAGTGGATTATTATTTAAATTAATTATTTATTGTATCAGTTAATAACATAGAATCGATATATTTTTCTAAATACTTTTTTTATTATTGTTAACTATGCTTAACTTTTAAAAACAAAATTGGCTGATGGTTCCAAGGATCGTCTTGAGATGAGTGATCTGTAAATTTTGAATTCTATATATCTTGAAATGTAAAACATCAAATTTCGATCCCCTTTAAATTTAATTTTGTTTTTCTGGGTCAATTACAAAAGTCCATTACTGACTTTAGGAAAAGTTTCATTAATATCGTTAGAACTGTTTTGGCGCTACATCCTGTAAAAAACACTCAACACAGTGTTTGACAAGATCAAGAGATAATATTTAATTTTTTTTTTCAAGACTTTGGAACAGTTATTCCAAAGAGTTTATGTTTTCATTTATCTTCGTAAGGAGGTGATATACAGGCCAATATGAGTTCATATAAAACCGATTCCGAAGATCATCCTTGGGTGACTTGTGACCAAATTTTTTATTCCATTCCACGTTTCTTAAACATGAAATCTCTAATTTTCATGGGGATAGGAGTTTAATTTTTTTTTCTTAAAAATTAAATTTAAAAATCTTATTCAACGGACATATTTATATTATAGTAGGGATACATATTTCTTTATTTTGTAATTCAAAATATTACAATGCCAACTATATTTTTTATTTACTATCGTTTAAAAAATATCCTTTATGAAATTTCCAAAATATTGTATTTAAACATTTTCATTTTTTATTTTTTTTTTTGTATTGAAGTTGCAAGACCCTTTTTCGGATAATATAACGTTAAAGAACCAATTTAACAACCACTATGGTTAGATTGCTGGTTTTTTCAGGATAGTATTAAAATCAACTGTGCCAAGTTTTATCAAAATCTGAGAAGGTGGGTGTCTAATTAATTAACTTTTTATTGAGTAATTTCGATTTGAGCGTAAATTAGTTTAAGCTGAAATGGAATTAAAAAATTGGATTAATTGGAAAGGCATTAGCAATCTTTTGGTAAAGGTTTATAACCCGTTTAAAATGTTCGATATTCACATAATCTAGGAGTTATTTTCAGTTTTAAAATTTGTACTTACCGAAAATGAACTACAATTTTACACTCCATGCAGTTCTGCTCTCATGTTTTAAAAAAATATTCATGTACTCATTTGAACGGCAACATTGAAGAAGGAATTATGCAAAGAGCCTTGTACTATTTTTAAAGTTTTGAATATTTTCGTACGTTCTGAGCTCGCTTCACCTTACTTTTGCCACCATGGCGAGAGGGGACATACCTTTTTCAATCAACAGCATGCATAAATAAGGAGAGAAAAAAAGAAAGAAGTTATGTCACCCTAGTTTTTTATTACTTAAATAAAAATTATATACAGTTAATAATCAAAATTGAGGACTCTTGTCGAAAATAGTAAGGGAGCATAAAAAATGGCGGCTGTTCTAGAAGTTACAAAACAAAATCATTTTGGAGTTCTTTCAAGTAAAAAAAAGTTCTTCCTATTAGAGGATGGTTTAATTTTTAACTAGACTATAAAAGCGATAAATAATTAAATAAGCTACAAACTTTAAAAGGTGTAAACATTTTTTTTTTTTTAATTTCGATAATATTTTCCGATGTAAAAATATAAATATTAATTTTACCATCATTAAAATAATTTTTCCCTATAAATAAAATGTTATTCTATTTCATAGTAGTTTACTAGATTCTTCCACTGTCTAAGAATATTTACACATTTATGTGATAATGGTCCCATCACAAAGGCCAATAAAGCTCATTTTTCTTATCTATCAAAAATGTGCAAAAACGAATTTTTCTAGTATTAAATTGGAAGTGGTAGTCGACATTTAGAAAAAAAAAAATTTCGAGAAACAAACTTACTTTCGCAAAACTACAATTTGTACACTTACTTTCGTCGGTATTGAATTGGGCGAAATATTTTTTGTTGAATAGTTTAAAACAAAATAACAACCATTAAAACACAATTTTTCCCAATGCCGAAATAACGTCTGTAAGATTAGGTCTACAACTCACAAATATTGTTTGATGGGAGAACCAATTATGGTGAGTTCGTTTATAGGCATTTGTGTGTAAGAAACCACACTTGTCAACATGACTAGACCCATTGATTGTAAGAGACCACACTTATCAACATGACTAGACCCATTGAGTGTAAGAAACCACACTTATCAACATGACTAGACCCATTTTATTTTGTAGCGTTTTTCCACCACTAAATTTTATTTTATTCAAGAATAACTTAAAATGTTCGCTCATTTTTTATTCGCTGCTCCATATCCTTAAAACTTCAACCCTGAAACCTTCATAGCATGTATTTAAAGTAGAGTAAATTCTATACAATATTAGGTGTAGTAGAGCTCTTTATGTTTAATAATTCTCTAGATACATTTGTCCAAATAACGTCAAATCAAAATATTTTGAATTAATTTTGATGGATATCATGGAAAATACTGCTCCTACTGAGTTATACTTTATCAACTACATTATAGTTTATTGGAATAGCTTTAATGTGGGTGCTGATAGGCATCTGTATGTTTAATTGTTTCTGAGATGTTTTTTATAAAAGCTTTTTCATAAAACGGGAAAATAAATTGGCGAATATCATCTGGACTATCACTCCTACTTCTCAGTTTGTATCATGAGAGCTTGTAGTACGTCATGTGTAGGAATAATAGTTTCTATGATATTCCCCAAACTAAATTCACAAAATACTGATTTCTCGTTATTTACAAAAACAAATTGCTTTTTGAATAACTATATATTTGACATAAACAGTTCTATTTGGGTTCACATATTAGCAAATCTACTCTACATTAAGAAGCAAACATACTCTACTTTAAATGTCCTTTTCCTGTCCAATTCGGGACAATTCTCCGGGGCGTCTGAAAAGAAGATGGCCTCCAGACCTTATATTGTAAAAATGTCTTTAGAGTGCTACCATTGGGTAGTTTCTCTACATGCTTGTACCATACCATTATGATTTCCTCAAATTTACTTGATGTATTTTATGTACTGTTGTAAATAAATTTAGTTTGTTTAATATTGTTCGTAGTTTTAAAGAAAAGAAACTCCACATGAAAAATTAATTTCTTGGAACGTTATGAAAGAGCAACTATTTTTTATTCCCTCCAACTGTTGTTGGCTGTGTCATTAATTTTTTCTAGTAACTATATACAGTTTTCATTAAAGTATTCAAAAATTGGGATGAAATAACTTTTTTCCCCCCTTGCTCTTGGACTAAAAGAGAACATATAGTTTTTAATCAGCAGCTGTCATGAGTCGTATTTATTCAATCTACGAATTTATTTTTTAGAATCGAACGATTTCTTGCTAAATATTTCCTCAGTCATTGTAGAATCGGAAAGGGTATCCTAAAATATATTTAGTCGAATAAAAAGATGATTTAAGTTTGAAAGAATCCAGGGTTTGATTAAAATAGACCCAGCTTTCGAGATTGCCACTTAGAGAATACGTAGGCAAACATAAAGCACAAACGCTATGGGATATAACCGCTGAATTCTGTTGGAATCAGGCCAAGATAAAAAAAAATCCCTATCTGCGTTTCAAATATTCTTCACTATTTTAAGTTCAGTTGATAAATAAGAAAATGTTATTTTGTTACACTTTGTGTGTATACAAATATATGAGAAAATACCACTGATTTATACTACTTTGATTGAGCTAACAAGGTTTTGAAATAGTAGTAGGAGTAATAAAACTTTCTATATTTAAGGAAGTATATACTATTGAGGGCGTACCCAGGATCAAAACTAGGGGGAGGGAAGCCATAGTCAATCAGTTTGTGACATTTCATCTCGAAAAAAGGATAATGAGAGCAAAATTAAAAAAGAAAATTTTGTATAAGTATCACAGTTATTACAATTATTATTTACTTGAAAAAATAATTTTTTTTATTAAATTAATCATTTTTTCACTCCTAGGAGGGGGGGGGCAGCAGCCCATGTATACTATATATATTAGGGGTATTTATGATATTGTGTTAAATTTAAAATGTTTTACCATGTTAAATGTTATAAGTATAGGATTATGAACAGCTCTATTTAAAGTCATGGTAAATGCATGAGAGATCTTTCCAAAACTTTCCTTCCAAAACTTCTTGTTATTGTTTACTTCTAAGTTTTGATTACAGTAATTTATTACAATATGCCTAAAGTAAGTGAAAAGCAGGAATGTGAAGATTTGGCTACTGGTTGTCTTGTTTAAAACAGTCCAAAACAATACTAAGACAATCAAAACACAAACTATGAGGAAGTAACCTCACACGACGATGTAGAGCTCAGCTGGTCTGTTGCATGACGTCATTATCCATTTAACAGACCTAGTAATAAGCTTTCAACCATGTTATGTGTTATATCGTTTTAACGTGGTAAAAGAAGGAAATATTTCTCCATTTAACATGTTAAATTAAAGATCATGAATACCTCTGATATAAGTGAGGATAGATGAGGGGGTCCCAGAGTTTTCAGCGGATTCCGCGAATTATGTCGGAGGCTGAAACGAATCCACAGTTAGTTGAGATAAAGTGTAGTAAGTCCATAAATGCAAAATGCTGTTGTAAAAGTTGACAATGTATTGAAATGCAGAATTATTTTGAACTCCCTGTGTTCACAAGTTCATCCGCCAATCAAAAAGACAGTAGATAACTAAACTAAACACCATGCGAACGTTATAATTTTCTTAAAGGTAGAGTTCTAACAAAGATTTTTTTTGTATTCTTGTGAAATAAAACGGGAGGATATTGGAGCTGTTTCATCTCTGTAAGTGCTTGAGGTTTAGGTGGAGCTGACGTAATCGTATAGGTGGGGTGTATTTTTCTACTTCATCCATATTGGAAACAGCTAGGGGTGTAAAAGACCGTATTATAGATCGGGAAGGATTTGGACCCTACCACTTGGAGGGTCATAGGAATGTTTAGAAATAAACAATAAAAAATATATGCGGTGCTTGAATCACACTTATTATTTATTGTAATTTATAGCTGTACAAAAAAAAATAAAGCAACAATTTAAATTAGATGGTCCCGTGGCCATTTTCTTTTCAAAATCGGAGCATTATCGGGGATTGTCAAGGATGAGAGATTAAGAACTAATCGGTTAGGATGGGTAAGGAGTTTGGAATGAAAAGACCCATATCTATTTCGGGCTAAATCTGCAACGAAAGGGATGTTAAAGTCTTCGTGGATGAGTTTATATGTGACGTAATAAGGAGCATCATGGATTTTGGATTGTAAGGATTGGTTACGGGAGGAATTATGGTTTGGTAGAGCCCCAGAGCTCAATTCCGTATTTCCAAAGTGCAATACGTTGCAATACGTTGGTTCCAATTGGATAGTATATTTTTTTTGGTATTAAATGGGAAGTTTAGAGCGTTTGTCAACTAAGTGTTGTAGTAATCGAAATCTACCGGCAGCTTCTTGTCGTTTCAGTCTTGTATGGGGATTCCAAGTAAGTCTCTTGTCAAGATGGAGTCCGAGGGAGCGAATCTGTTCAACAGGCGTTAGTGGAATATTTGAAAAGGATACTAAGGGATAGGAAGGTAGAGGTTTACGACGGAGATTGATGGGATTTGTTAGGATTTATTTTGATTCTCCAGTTTTGACACCATTCTACAGTAGATGTCATGTGTGTCTGTAGAGTTTGTGATACAGCAGTAGTGTCGTTGAATAGCAGTTAATATAATGTAATAAACTTACACTCTACTTTCATTCGAAATTAATTATTACTCATTTTAAATTTGTAATTTTTGTATTTCTCACAATACTAATATTCCTATCCACTTAATGAATATCCATATACAAGTAATTTTTTTTTAATTTTTAATTTGATAGATTTATTTATTGATAGATATTACAATCTGCCACACAGTTGTGGGCAATAGGTAACAGTGATGAATGATCTCATACATACAAAAATAAAAATAAAAAAAAAAAAAAAATAAATAAAAAAAAAAAAACTCTCTTAAAATATATACAAACAAAAGAATAGACAAGATGAACATAATCAAACTATATGTATGAAAAATAAATAAATAAAATAACATAATGATAAAATAATATATACAATATTTACACAACTTGAGTGGAGAATCTGACCATTGCCAGAACTCCAATTGTCCATTTTTATTTTAATAAGTCTCTTGGCCACTGCCGTTTCAACCTTCTAGGTGGGCTGTAGGGATGGGTGGAACTAGATAAGGTTTGAACCAAAGGAGTAGGATGGTTGGAAAGGTTTATATGGAATTTTGAGAATTTGGTTGGTATGAGATCAAGGACAAAAGGGATATGTAGGTCATGGTGTAGTGTTCTATTGGAAACGTAGTAGGGTGCATCAACTATGGTTCTAAGGATTTAGGAATGAAAGGATTGGATACGTTTGATGTTCGACGGTTTAGCTGTTCCCCAAAGTTCAAGTCCGTAGGTCCAGATAGGTCGGAGTATAGTCTTATAAATTAGTAGTTTGTTTTCTAGTGAGAGATGAGAGGTCCGGCTGAGAAGTCGGTATAGTTGGCTGAATCGTCTGTTGAGTTCTTGTCTTTTGAGTCTAGGATGTTGGTTCCAGGTGAGTCTTTTGTCCAAAGTGAATCCGAGGTATCAAGATCATGAATACCGCTAATGAAGTTGGTGAAAGTACTATTCAAAAAGAGTATCATGAATTCCACTCAATTTTTGGAACTCTCTCGAAATATTTTTGGTAAACATCGATTAGCAATTTGATTTATGTTTAACATATGTCATTAGAAAATTACTTATTTTTATAACTTGTTTAAAAGTTTTTCCGGCTGTAACTGACTTTTTGAACTTTCTAAATGTATGTGTGGTTTTTGTTACTATGTGTCCATTCTTACTTGCAATGGGAATATTTTTTTACCTTACCGATATAGTGAAAAATAGATCGCAATTATTGTAAATTTAATTTAAAAACTACTTAAGAATGGATTATTACTAATAGCCAAATTTCGAACAATAAGCTTAGATTCTTATAAAAGCAGGTATTTAAAAAGAAAACAAGCTCATTTTTTAAAATTAGGAACCTACTGATTTTAATTGAATTTATCATTTAGCGCTGAACTGTTTGTTTCTTAATAATTTAATTGCTCCCTTCTTGGGGATTGTTCTGAGCAGTTGATATAACAGAGTAGAAAATGGGTTTTAAACATTAATTAGTATTCTTATTGCTAGTTATTAACAGGTTAATTATTATACAAAGGAAACTTGTTAAAATAGATTATTACTTATTCAGGACTTGAAACAGGCCACATGATGAATGAATAAAAATGATAATTACTGTTAATTATATTGATTGTTTTATTATTATTGATTTTGACTATTTTTATAACGTTCTTTTATTTATTTCAAAACGAAAAAAGTCTTGTTAAACCGTTCTAAAGTAGAGATTTGAATTAGTGATAGACGTTACCAATGTACGTATTAAATAAGCCAAAGGAAATTAAAACTTATTTTTTTATTACGAATAATTATTTTTTAAAAAATAAAATATTCAGGATTTTATTTTGTTCATTTCATATTTTCCATTAATCAGTGGAAAATTCTGTTCAGACATGTTTATTCTGCAATAGATACTTTTATTTGTAAATGAATACTTCTATTTTAAAATTCAGTAGTTTATTTGTTACTATTTTAATAAAACAAATTAGGTTTAATTAAATTTATTGCTAAGTAGTAAATTATATTTACGCACACTATATAAGGGCAATGATCTGGTGTTTGGAATCATATATTATTTGTAATATATTTATTATTATAATTATGTGTAATGCTTTGT
>NW_027111990.1:641012-642742 GCF_000696795.3 Halyomorpha halys | reverse complement strand
TATGTGTAATGCTTTGTAATTTTAAATTTGTATTATTAAAACTTTTTTATTATTATTATTATTATCAAAATTTAAAACTTAATTTAGCTGTTTACTGTTAGTGCAGACCTCTGGCCATTGTTCTCGTTTTGCTGTTATTAAATATTTTTGCCAGTGATGGCCGAAAAATCGTAATAAATGGTTTTTCAAAGTCGTTTAGTATTCTTTCAAGGTTTTACATTGCGTTGAAACAATTCTTTGAAATTATAGATATAAAAATATTTATTAAAAAGGTTTCAAAATAGAAAAGACTCAGAATAAGCAATTCTTAACATTTAGCCCGATTTTATACGTTATTTATTGAATTTCTTAAAACAAATTTCATTATTATTAAAATATAAATTATTAGTGATTTTTTCTTGAATTCGTTCAATGCCAGATTTATTTATATATATTATTATATTTGTATCTTACAAATTTTCAATAGAATACTACTAAAAAAGTAAATTTCTCATTTTTTTTTCATCAAACCAAAAAAATTAATAAGATGTATCAAAGTGAATTTTTTTTAAAGAATGACTAATTACGGACATATCGGAAAATTATCCGATTTCTTTCTTGTAAAGTCTGTTTGTAAATTACCTGACGTAGATTTTCCTAATTTACTGGAGTCTTATGGTGTGAAATATATAACTTGTGAGAAAGTATATTATATTATATTTTACAAAAGTAGAAACTCAGGCGCTACAAAAAACGACTATTTGATTTTAAAATATAAATGCTAGGAGTATTCGTGATGTGTTAAATGTAAAATGTTTCACCATGTTAACTGTTATAAGTATAAGATTGTGAGAAGGCATATTTAAAGTCATGTTAAATGCATAAGAGCTTCCTGCGGATTTTCTGAGAAACTTGTTTTATAACCTTTCTTTCTTAAACTTTATGTTATTGTTTACTTCTAAGTTTCGATTAAAGTAATTTATTACAACATGCCTAAAGTTGTGTGAAAGTTTGGCACTGACTGAGTGCCTTGTTGATCTTCCAACTAGTGAGAAAGAGAATCAAAATGAACTAATTGACAATTGTTATTACACTATTATTATTGTCATCCATTGCTTTATTGCTTTATGTTTTTAAAACTAACATCACAAACAATACTAACACAATCAAAATACAAACTACAAGAAAGTAACCTAACACAGCAAACAAAAGGGTGACGAGCTCATCTGGTCTGTTGCATGACGTCATTTAACGACCTAGTAACAGACTCTGAACCATGTTATATGTTATATCGTTTTAACATGATTAAAAAAAGAAATATTTTTCCATTTTACATAATTTTTTCCATTTTTTTTATATGTGTAAAATAAAGATCATGAATACTTCCACTGAAACGTTAAAAATTGAATAAAATTTCTATGAGTGTGTTGATGTTTATACGATTAATAATAATAACTAAAAGATAGATTAAAAGCAAATGTATTACGGATTACGAATATGTTACGCGTACTAGACCTGCGATGGGGGATCTAAATTAACACATCCGCTCCTACGTCAGGCGTCAACTAAATTCTCACTTCCCTTCAGTAGAGAAACATCGAAGCCGCGTGACCGTAAAATATTAAATAATTTGATGTTATAATTATCACTTTGGGTTTAGCAAAATGCATTTTCATTGTCCTAGCTAACGCTAAGAACCACCCTGCTTAACTGGCTGTAAAAAAAACAAAAACAAATATATATATATATAT
>NW_027111990.1:639161-640962 GCF_000696795.3 Halyomorpha halys | reverse complement strand
TATATATATATAGAGAGAGAGAGAGAGAATTTTTTTCCGGCTATATCTGTCTATTGAATCGTAACTAGATTCAAACTGATCTGATAAAATTTCATTTACGACTTATGTAACACTATAACGTCACGTACTCGTAATAGCATTTCCTTATCATGTAATAAACTCAAGACCCTTCATGGATCTTAATGTTACATTTTTTTTATTTCTCATAAAAAACTTTATGTACTTCGGTGACTTATTTTACGAGTAACTCAACTCTAATGGGCAATTTCCAATAACAATAAAGTTTTTTCCCTAGTTCAAATGTAAATAAAGGAGGTGAACATTCATGAAAGTAATTTCTCTCATTTACCAGCTAAAATTCGAACAAAACATTGTTTTTATTTGTTTATTAGCGAACGACATAAACAAGTATTTCGTTTATTAAAGTTCATTTTTTCAACAACATTTGTTCTATTAAAAATTGTTCTTTTAATTAATAAAAATGTTATGCTTCCTGACAGCACAGATTTATTTGCATTTTTTTTTTTTAATTTTTAGTATAATTTATTTACTTTCTACTAAACTCAATTGGCATTGTGGCTTTTGCGCACTTACTCAGCCTCCACTGAGTTCGTTGCAGTGATAAAAGTGGAACTAAGACGGCACCACCCCTCGATCAAATTGGTTCAGGGAACCTCAGACAGAATTTATAAATATTGTATATAACAGCATGTATCTGTTAATTTTTTTAATTTTATTATTATATTACAGTTAAACACTTTACTTTTGTTTTTATTTATTTACGTGCTTATGTTTTTTTTTCTTCTTTTTTTCATATTTATATTTGCATCAATATTACTTTTTGCCCAATATTGGGGCATATTGTAGTTTATCTCAATAAAGTTTTATAATAAAATCTTAAAACTTTATAGAACTGACTGAAGTTCCGTCATTCATTCAGTGAAAAATCGTTTGTCTTGGATGAAATGTGGAACTAATGTGATGACACTCCGTTATTGTTCGGTCACGTTGATTGTCTTACAAAAACAGCATTCTTAAAACATTGCTTGTTATGTAAACTTTTATCTTATGGATTTTCGTTGATATTAACAAATGTTTTTTTACAAAAAAATTCAACTATTGAACATATATATATATATACCTGGGAAATTAATATCAATGTTAGAGAGTTATTTTATTTTATTATGTAATTCCTTTTATAACTACTTATATTGAAACAACAAATTTTATTGTTTTTTCCTATTATGGAAATAGGGTAATTTTTTGTTGTTTTGTTTTAAACTAAAGTTGTTTAATTCGTTATATTGTTTCTTCTGGATGCAAGAATTGAATTCTTCTATTCATCCTTCATTTCTCACTTAACAAACTACTCATGATAAATGTTTCATCTAAACCATGTTTTTATTGTTTTTTTATATTTTTTAAATGGTCCCTTTTTCATCGCTTGAAATTGAAAAGTTTTTTTAAAGTTAGTTTATCATTACAAACTTACAAAACTTATATTTTAAACAAAAGTCGTCTTTTATTTCTCTAACACGTGGAAAGAATTATTTTTTAAAAATAAATTCTTAATAAATAGAAAAGATGATGAACGCAAAGTAACGAAAAAATAGCTTAATTCGAGCTTTTAATTCCTTACGCGGCTGAGAACGAACTGGTGGGATCCTCTGGAGTCCTGCTTTACCTTCCACAAGAGGAGGGAGACTTGATTCGGAATTGCTCGGGTTTATAATATAATATTTATAATATCCAATAATATTTATAACGATTATTAACCCCCTCCCCCCCAAAAAATATATAT
>NW_027111990.1:615225-639055 GCF_000696795.3 Halyomorpha halys | reverse complement strand
TGTAGAGAAACTACCCAGTAGTAGAACTCTAAAAACAGTTTACAATATAAGGTCACGAGGCCATCTTCTTTTCAGGCGCCTCGGAGGATTGCGATACACATTGTCCTTAATTGTAACTACATATTTAATAATAAACCGGTTATTTCTCAACTTATCATCAGTACATTAAGTATTAATTTTTATTTTATTCTTCTGTTTCAGGTAAGAATCATTTGCTGATGGCATTTAAAAATTAAGACATTAAACATCTTATGATTGCAAATAATACATTTGAAAGAGGTAAGTTTGAAATTCATATATTTGTTGGACCGAACAAGACGTTAAAACTGATTTATGACCTTAAAGATTTAAATTATTTTCATTTAAGAATTGATACTCTTAAAGTGTGACCGAATTAATTGATATAATTTAATCAATTAATTGGATTTATACAATAATGTTTAATGAGGTGTTAATATTTGTTGACCGTAGATGAATATGTGGAGATGATGGTCTGGGGGGCGGTAAGCAAATAAACACAAATAAACAAAAAAATATTTATTCGTGACGACGTCCTGGCAAATAAATTTGTTCTCTTATTTATGATATAGATAAGTATTTATGATATAGATATAAATAAGTGACAAATTAGGCTCTGCAAGTCTAAAATTTTCTGAAGAAGAGCCTGTAAAACGTTTTCGAATAATTGGATATGAGATGAAAATTTATATTTAAGATTATCCTTGAGTATGACCGAATTGGCCGAAACGTTGGACTGTTGATGATATAATAGTGTTAAGACTTAGCATAAATACCAATTGATTCATTTTTCTAGTATAAATACCAATCTCAAGAAATTGAAAAGATTATATATAAAGTTAAAAAAAACATAAATATAATATTTAATCAAAGTGCTTGATGTATTTTTGAGATATTACTATGAAATTGCTATAATGGTAACTTATACTGAACATATTATCAATGTAATAAATAAACTATTTAATGTCTACAGTGAATCAAGCTACATTTTTCATTTCATAATCTGTGTATTAAATATATTTTTATTAATACTAATTAATCAATAAAATAACAAAAGAAATAAATCAGATCACGAAGTTATAAACTCATGCATTGCCTGGATGTTAAGATGCCATTGCTATGGTGAAAATTGTGTAATTCACTTTCCTGCTTACATATGGTTCTCAATTTTGGGTTAAGAAGACCCAAGAAGTGTCCATCATTGCTACCGATGACAAATTCCATTAAATTTTTGTCATGAGAACATTCAGTGAGCTATGCCAAATTTTCAAATGGGTTCGTTTCGTATCGAAAAGTTTATTATCATTTTGAAACAAAACTATGGATATAAAATATAAAATTCAAATTTTTTGCAAAATCTGGTCTATGAAAAATTCCATAAAATTTATGTAGGTGGTACAAGGAGAAGACTAAAAACCAGGAAATCACATGTCTCAAATTATTAAAAAAAATTACCTCTACTGCACTAACCCACATTAAATCGTAAATTTAACTAAAAAAAAACAACAAAATTATTAGATAAAAATATATAATATTATTAACAATGTTTTAATATAATAAATATATTACTATCCTAAATCCGATGTCAAATTTTTAATAATAAACAAATTAATATTTGCTTATCATTATCCTCAATAGATTGTAAGTCATTAAAGTGCACTAGGAAAAGAAATTTATAACACTATTAAGTATAATTAGTATTAAGTATAGATGCTTTAGCAAATAATTTGTAGTATAAGTTTAGTATTAATTATTTCTTAATACATTTCTTATGCATTAATTACATTTTTTAGAATCCCTGAAAATTCTATCAAAAGCGAGACGGTTTATCTGTTCGATCGATTATGCCTGAACACAAATTTGTCTATATACACGGAACCAAATTTGTTCCTTGATGTCTAAAAAGTAAAATTCGTTTGAAAATCTTCGATTCGACATAATGGATTACACAAAATGGCCATGTAGTCAAAATATTTTAGAAAAAAGCGCCTGAAATTGAAAAACGGCATGAAACTCTAAAAAAAAAGGCAATCCTTCCCCGCCGTACCCGCCCCGCTAAGACCCTCGAGGAGCGACGGTCCTATATAAACTTTTGAAATAGGAGCTTAAAACGGGAAGAGGAAACTTTAAGACAGTTTAATCGAGCAATATTTAAAAAGCGCCTGAAATTGAAAAACGGCTGTTTGTTATGTGGTGTATTTGTTATAAATGTATCATATTATAATCTAGTTATAAATAATGAAGATTAAAATTATTTTTCTTAATAGATGAATTATTCCAAATTCCTGCCTTCACGTTAAACAAACTTATGAATTGATTTCTCTCATTATATATTTCGTATAATTGTATGCTAATTTAAATGTTTTTGTTATTTCCACAACATCTATAAAAATTTCAATTTAATTTCACTCGAATCATAAATAAGGTACGGAAGCTACGGGATAAATGAAATTTAAATAAAGCATAATAAGTAAAATAAATTAGGCGATGAATGATTTGATTAGATTGACCTTTGATATCAGGACAGGATCATTACGAGTCTATCATTACCTTCTAATTAATGGCCAAGGTGGTAAAAGCCGGGAGGGTCAAGGATCTCGGAGTAGTAACAACACATTCTCTTCACATGCTGCCTTGCTCAATTCCATTCTCCTCCTCATTTCCCAAGAATTTTCGGAAAATCGAAACAATTCAAGGGTCCTCTTTGAATCATACTGACGCATTAAAGTAATTTTCGTTCGAGAATTCATCTCCAACTGAGCCTCCATATTGAATAATATACATTGACATGATAGTCCAAGTGAAACAACCCTAAAGTTTAGGACAAGAAGGTATTCTTGGAGTGATACAAGAGTGTGGAGAAACTTCCCAAAGGTAGCACTCTAATGACGTTTTTACATTAGCAGGTCTCGTGGCTATCTTCTTTTCAGACGCCTCGGAGGATTGTCAGGAATAGGAGGGGGAGCAAGGTTAGAAATTAGTGTGTTTGGATGGTTAGGGAGTTTATAATGGAAGGAATGGTATCTAGTTCGAGCTAGATCGGTTACATATGCAACATTAAGCTCTTTATGGATGATTTTATTCGTGACAAAGTAAGGAGCATTGAGGATTTTGGATTGTAAGGATTGAATACGAGAGGAATTCGAAGGTTTAGTGGAGCCCCAAAGCTCAGCTCCGTAAGTCCAGATAGGACTTATAATTTTCATGTAAATATTATAAGCGTCATGATAATATTTACTGTCATAGTAGTACTTTTGGACTAGGTATATCGTGCTAGCGAACAGTGCATGTTGCGGGAGTGAAGTTAATGTCATCAAAACCTTTACTGTCCTGGCATTATCAGGTCTAGCGTAGTAAACGTAGTGTCGGTTGTGCTAGTGAAGCGACTGTTATGAATATATTTACTGTCGTGACAGCACTGTTACTCTTAGTATAGCGTGATAGCTAACAGTACATATAGTGGGAATGAAGCTACTACCATTCATGAAAACGTCATTGTCCTGGCATCACAGTAGCATTATCAGCTCTAGCGTGATAAACGTACTCTCGTATGAGATAGAGAGGCTCTTGGCTGGACTTCTGAGGGTTCTGGCGACTGAAAAGAAAATTACCTCAGGATCCCGCCAGTTGTTAGTTTCTTCGTAAGTCACCAATATGTTTTATTTTCTTATAGTTCATTTAATTATTTTGAATATGAATAGTTATAAATCATAAAATAATCAAACTGAACAAAAATCTGTACTATACCAGCTGATCTTGAATTGAACTATGCAGGCTGTATTATTGTCCACTCACTACAGATATAGTGCTGAATCAGTGTTTCTTAAATAAATTGATTAATCGTCATTAATTCTTTATTTAAAACTGGAAATCGTGTTTTACGAAAACTAAATGTATACATTTATTTATTATAGCATCTTATACGATTATTATATTTAAAAACTTTGTTTTAACAACGTTTTATCAAAACGAATGCAGATAATGCACAGTGGAGTCTAAGATCTATGGACGCTTCTGAGATAATTTGTCAATGTCATCAGAATCTGGATCGACGCTGACTGAAAACACGCGTTTGTTTATCCTTTATCCTCACGGCCGTTATTTCTCCAGTTCTGTGACCTTTTATTATTGCCATAAAGCGATAAAATGTTGAGTGCTCAGTAATTATCGGCGCATAGTATTGAAATGAAAGCTTTTATTTTCAACATTTTAATTCGAATCAGACAATTTATCAAGATCAAGGTTTCTACTGGAAAAACAATGGTAGCCAGTACATTAATTTTTAATATTGATACAATAGAAAGGCATGAGGAAGGGAGTTCTGTTCTCAAGTGAGTAGCTTGTGATGATGTACCGTGAACACAGGCGCGAATAACAACCAATGGATTGTATGGATTAGAGTAGATGCACTAGTAGTAGGCACAGCAGTTTCTAAAAATTGTACATACAACAAGGTCTGATATCATTGAGTGAAACTTAATGAAAAATGCATAGCAAGCCCTTTTCGCTCTTGGAAGAACGCTCAATGTGCATATTACCATTCACCGCTGACACTGATGCTCAGAAAAAAGATTCCTCACATTGCAAGTATAAACTAGATTAGTTTAAATTCGTCTTGTTTCAGATATTGGTGAAATATTAAATAGTATATTTTTTCAATTCTTTAGGAAGTTAAGTAGATTTTAATCTGACGGAAATATGGAGCATTAAGATCAGTCATTAACTCTAACCCATCACTCAACTCCAGAGTGGTCATCAGAGAGGTCATCCACCAGCGTTCATTTATCTTCTTCTCTTCAGCTTCATGCAGTAAAATAGAAGCTGCATATTCGACGATTGATGGTTCTTTCCTTCCATCAGAATATCGGGGAGTTCAATCGTTCTTAATTACTATTATATTGCACTTTATTATAATACACTTTCACTTTACTACAATTATTATTATTTTTAATGCATAGAAAGCCCTACCTATCAATAAACGAACAATGATAGTAACTTGGAAAAGATTTTATAGCCAAATGTAGATCTGATTTAGCGGGTGTTCATCCAATAAACGATAACTAATAGGTTGGTGACCAGTCATGCGTGGCCCTGTCTTATGGTTGGCATCAATAAATATCTTCTGCAAGCTTAAGTGCACATTCTTACTGCCATATCATAAGTTAAAACGTAAAATCAATGATGTATTTATTTATTTTCTACGTTTGGCATGAAATCAATAACTAATTGTTTCAATTTTTTAAAATCTGTCACGAATTCATTCACATTTTTACTATAAAGAACGAACAAAATTCAAATTCGGTATGCTTCGTCTGGAAGTGCATTTCTTCTCTAACATTGTATGCTTTTATTAAATTATTATAATTTTAGGAGATATATCTGGAATACAATGAAAAAGTCTCTTATCCCAAAGCCAAATTGGCAAATGGCAAGGAAGTATTTAAATAAATAAGCTAACCACAGAACTTCATATTATTTATTAAAAAGTTTTTAAATTTTGATGTTCAACAGCTTTATTGTTATTTTTCGAAACGAATTTCAGGCTGAATTACTTAATATTGAAAAACGCCAGTCTGCTGGTGTACCTCAGGATAGTATCCTTGGACCTATCCTTTATACAGTTTTCACAGCTGACATCCCAACCCATCCTAACACTATCCTCACCACATATGCCGATGATATATGTCTATTGTCTGTGAACAATGATCCTTACATTGTATCCCAAATGACCTGTTGTATAAACAAATGACCTCTTGTCCAACAGTATCCTAACATACAAACGGTCTAAATTGCCAATCTATTACAAAAAACTGATCTACATGACTATTATAAGGCCTATCTGGACATGCGGAGTTGAGCTTTGGGGTTTCACTAAACCATCAATTTCCTCCCGAATCCAATCCTTACAGTCCAAAATCCTTAACGCTCCTTAGTTTGTCACAAATCAAGTCATCTATCATGACCTCAATGTCCCATATGTTGCCGATTTGGCCAAAACCAGATACCATTCCTTCCATGTAAAACTTCCCAACCACCCAAATCCACTTGTTTCTAACCTGGCTTCTACTTCATTACCTAATAATTCTCCTAGGCGTCTAAATAAAAGTTTGCCTCGGGATCTTCTCTTCTAGAAATGTTATTGAAGTTCTATCAATGGGTAGATGCTCCACATGTTTCTATCATGTCACTATCTCAGCTTCAGCAAATTCACTTGTTGTATATATGTTATACAGTTGTAAATAACAATAAATAAATGATTAAAAAAAATATATATTGAAAAAGGCTTACAACGTTCGGTGAAAAATATCAACAGAAGTTAACTAATCTCTCAATCTTATTATGTACCTGTCATTTCATGGCTGGATAGCAGCACCAGAAAGCGTGTGAAAAACCACGATATTAATCTGAAAAAAGTATACCAAATTTCCTTTCCACCAATATGCTAATAAAATTGAATCTTGGCTCTTTCAGCAGGAACCAGCGTTCTATGTCCTACAAAATAAATATTATTTCCTTATGTTATGATATCAATATCAGTTAAGATTATTTTATCGCTGTAGTAATAAAATCGCCACGTGTCTTTTTCTTTTTCTAGAGCTGTCATTAGATGTTTGTTTTGTTTTTCTTCCACAATTAAGCCGTATTACTCTCACTCAGCGTTGTCTTCTAAAATACACGATCAAATTGTTAAAAAATAAGTTAAAATTTTTTTTTTTTGGAAAAATTGGATGATTGTTATTAACCATATTACTGTTACAACTTATGTAATTTTATTTTTCAACGATTATCATTTCTAAGAGATAAGCGACATTCGGTAAGCGCATGAGAGGAGAGATTAAACATGTATTTTATTGCTTATCGAATGTGTTTTTGATGGATTTTCCTGCTTGTAGTTGATGTATGCAAATGTCGACCTTGTTCAAGGCTGTATCGGTATTTGTTCAAGAACTGTTTTTAGTCCGTTGAGATTTTTTTAAAACTGCATTATTCTATTGAGTATTTCTGCAGTGCTATTAGAGGGCCATTCTGCCTCATAATAAAATGAAATTTAAACATTGAAAATATATTTATAATTAATTTTGTTGTAAGTAGACTGGGTTTAAAATTTTACTTATATTCAAGTTAACTACCTCAGACAATCCCATATAATATTTTTTTAATGATTGGAGAAGTTTGTCGGGGGGTGCGGTCAGCATAGAACAACATAAATAAACAAAACCATATTTATTTATTTTATGCCGACGTTTCGACCTGAGTTTCAGGCTTTCATCAGGGGTTGTGGCGTAGAAGGTAGGCTAGTAACTGTATTAAATATTTTTATTATAGTAATAATATTTTTTTATTAAAGCAGAATGTGAGATCAGCTTTCGGTGTCCAGCACCATATTCTTCTCTATCTAAAATTTTTTGAATAAATTACTATAAAACATTGTTACATTATTTAATTGAAATATTCGTCAATTAGTTAAAATTATCTATACAGTCTGATTTATCATATTTATTATTATTATTATTATTATTATTATATCTGATTTATTAAAGGATCCTACCTAAGTAAGTAGGATCATTTTTAGTAGCAACATAAGATGAAGTAATATATTAAAAATTACTGACATACAGAAAAATAAAGAAAAAATTATGAGTATAGATTTAGAATGATTATTGGCATGAAAAATATATAAAATTGTAATTAAATAATATAACAACGTGTTAATTAAATTTATTCTAAAATTATTAGATAGAGATGAATATCAGTCAGTATGCCTTAATAAAAATATGATATGAGACTGACTTATTTAGCCTGAATATTTTTTTCCTTTATAGTAACTTATTACGACTTATTTAATTACTAATTAATAACAGCGAAAAGTATTGAGTGTGCGTTAACATAACCTCGTTCTCTCTTTGAATGTATAAAGTATTGTATACATTGATCAAAGTGTAATGATATATTCATGACATATGTGTAATGATAATAATATTTAATGGAATATAAGGTATAATAATAATTTAATTACAAAAGTGTGTATAAAGTTGTACATTTCAATAAATAAATAAAAAAAGTTAATTTTGAATTTATATTTATTGCTAACTCTTCAGTCCCATATCACAGCCCTCGAAGAATGGTGTCGTAATTGGAGGATTGAAATAAATTCCAATAAATCCCATTAAATTACCTTAACCCTTCGTCGTAAACCTACTGACTGCCTTACAGTACACTTCAATAATGTTGCCCTTACCCCTGTAGATCCACTACCTTGGACTACATCTAGACAAACGACTAGGCTGGAATTCTCACACAAGGCTGAAAAGACAGGAAACTGCACGTAGATTTCGACTATTACACCACTTACCAAACAGTCATACATGACAATTATATGGCCTATCTGGACATACGGCGTTGAGCTTTGGGGCTCCACTAAACCTTCGAATTTCTCTCGTATCCAATCTTTACAATCGAAAATCTTTTGTAAAATCCTAAATTCTCCCTACTTTGCCACAAATAAAATCATCCACAAAGACCTTCATGTTCCATTTGTAACCGATCTAGCCCGAACCAGATATCAATCCTTCCATTACAAACTCTCTAACCACTCAAATCCATTAGTTTCTAATCTTGCTTCCTATTTTATTCCGAACAATCCTCAGAGGTGACTGAAAAAAAGATGGCCTCGAGACCTTATATTGTAAAAATATTTTTAGAGTGCTACCATTGGGTAGTTTCTCTACATGCTTGTACCATACCATCATGATTTCCTCAAATTTACTTGATGTATTTTATGTACAGTTGTAAATATCAATAAATAAATTTAATAAAAAAAAATGTATTGCTATAACCTAACGTTGGTAGACTCGTTGTTACCCTAACTATATTATACATTTTAAATCGATTTGATGCTAGAATGTTGAAAATAAGCAACACAGGCTAAAAAAATTATCTGAATGGAAATTTCTGGAACAATTTAGTTTATGAGTTGCAGTAATCAACTTTTCTGATTATATGTGATTTAGCTACCATCCAGTCCGTTTAAATTGATTATATAATTGATAAGCTGCAGTAAACAGAATATAATTCAGCTTTTGTTGCATTAAATAGATCTGAGAAAGGAATAATGTTTTAGATAACAGGAAAACACTAAACATTCCTCGTGGCGCTAGATGGTTTTATTCATTTTTTAAATTAAGCGATCATGATTGAACTGAACCAACATCAGTTCATTGAAATGGTGCATTTCCTCTAAGAATTCACTTCTCAATTAATGGGTAACATAAGATGTTCGTTTTGATTTATTGTTCAATATTCTCCCGAATCAAGATTTGTGTTGGTCAGTAAAATGAATACATTCCCGTCTGTCTATGCACCAACAACGATGAAGATGAAATCAGTAGACTATTTTAAAACATATTTATTATCTGGATTTTCTCTTTAGGAAGTCTGTATTAAATTATCATAATATAGTACAACGTTTCGGGACCACTGTCCCAGATTCATATACTTTAAACCTCATAATTTGAATTTCATAAAGGAAATCATGTCAATGGCTGTGCTAAGGAGAAGTGAAGATGCACAAATAAGTAATGGTAGAAAAGAGAGAACAGTGTAAAGTGTGACATGATTTCCTATATGAAATTAAAATTATGTGGTTTAAAGTACATGAATATGGGACAGTGGTCCAGAAACGTTGTACTATATTATGATAATTTAATACAAATTTCATTCAACTGGAAGTTATTAACCTCAAAATTTTTTTTATGAAACATATTTATTATATTTTAATAGTTTCACTGCATTAAAAAGCATTAATTAATATATATATATATTTTTTTTTTTTCTTGCTGATGTGAATAATGCCTAAATTTTATTCTCATCCGAATCTTCGTAAAAAAAACTTTAGATGTCACTGAACCTGTTATATTAATTTTATGTAAAAGTGAAGTTGACATTTAAGAAATACATTCCTCCTCTATAAAGTTATGCTGTTCGCCTTCATTCCGCTTTAAAAAAGATCGACTAATTTTTAAAATGTTTCAAAACAATTCATCATTCTATAAATCAGTGGTGTGAAAGTGTGATGAAAATATAATAATAGAAAATTAATAATTAGATGTTGGAGAATTATATTTATTATAGACATAAATATATTATATCTAAGGGGACCATAGTAGCTGTGTGGACTATGCCGCTTTCAATAGATAACAATGTTAAGCAACGCCGAGCGTGGTCAGTACTTGTATGCGTTCCCGTCCGAAATGAGCGTTTACTCATTCCGGAAGACTACGCTTCGCCAACCCCTCTCCCCTCGGGTTTGTGAAACCCATGAGGCTATTGGAGACAACTCACAGACTGTATGTAGGACTAACCAAGTCCTACCGATTGAGCGTCCTTTCGTCGAGTGCGCTCAAGACATGTTCGATTTGAGTGCAAGAGAAGTAGAATCTAGATTGAAAAAAGAAGAAACCGGCGAGACGAGAGCTGCTCGCAATGGCCCACGTTTCCACGTTGAATGCGGAACCAAAACACGTGCAACATTTCAGGAGCGTATTCCAGCGGATGGGGGATATAGGCTTAAAGATTTCGCGGAAGAAGTTCAAATAACTTTCCTTAAACTCACTATCTCACAGGAGGAAGACCTGGCACCAAGAAACTAGAAGCCCTGCAGATAATGGAAGTGCCGAAGGATGTAAAAGGGATTCGTAGGTTGTTGGGGGCGTTAAATTATTAACGACGGTTGATGCCCGAAATGGCTGAATAATTCATGCATTTAAACAATTTACTGAAAAAGGATTCGGAAATGTATTAAGTAGCTGCAGATATTTGTGTTCCACGCCTTATAGAGACCGTTGGGGGCAGTGCTGTCCCAGAAACACAAGAAGGGGGAAATTCCCCGTAGCTCAGGCTTACGCAGACGGAGGCCCGTTATAGTACTTTGGAACAAGAATCTTTGGGGATTAATCGATGGACCAATTTCGACCTAATCTTTGTCTGGAAGAAAATCTGAAGATTTCGGGCCTACACTGACGACAAAGTGGACCGGGAAAATACATGAATTATCGGCATGGATCACCCATTGGAAGGAGCTTTTGAGCCATTGCTCTATGGATATTGGTTAGAAGCCAGAAAAAGAAAACGTATTGGCAGACTGGCTTTCACGCGTTATAACCGTTAACACGCACGCACTTACGCGCGCACACACACTGTGTTTGTGTGTGTAGATGGAGAATTTTATCACGAAAAAAATAAAACACTTGTGGATATTCTCATACGTGCACAATATTTCATGAAATCGAGGTAACCGTATACGTGGACCTGGACGATTGTTATATCACGATTTATTCGCAATACCGGCTGTCGGCCTTTGGTTGGTTTGGCAAGGAATGGTCTGGTTGCAGCAATTCAACCTTCAACCTCTTTATACATATAAAGAGGTTGAATGTACATATAAAAATATATGTATGTATATATTTTTTATTCCTAAAGAAAAAAATAATAAAAAGTGCTAGAATATAAATGTCACAATTCATTTATACTAAACATTCCGGGCCCCCATCATAGCGTACTCAGTTATCAATCATGTCACCGTATTAGTTTCATAACAGCAAACATTTTTAGGTTTGATTGTAAAATCTATTGAAAACTCTAGCCCCTCATAATTTGTAAAAGATTTTAGTGCTTTTACTATTTACTCATACTGCGTCAACACTATATTTATATTTTAAATATTTTTCGATCTGTTTAAATAATATATGTATTGATTCCTATTCAATAATTTCATGGCATTCAGTTAGATATACCGACGTCAGTATACTAAATCTTTGGAAAATACTGAAATTGTTTTGCAATTATGTACAATTTTACAAGATTGAAACAAAAGTAGCTCATAAAAACTGAAGAAACACTAGCCACTGAAGTTAAAAAGAATGCGTACTCCGATAAAAAACAAAAGTTGCTGAAGCATCAATTCATTAACTCAGTAAAACCTTGCTTAACTGGCTCTCCTC
This sequence comes from Halyomorpha halys, assembly GCF_000696795.3. Lineage (NCBI taxonomy): Eukaryota > Metazoa > Arthropoda > Insecta > Hemiptera > Pentatomidae > Halyomorpha > Halyomorpha halys. The sequence continues at coordinate 627,038 of NW_027111990.1, read as the reverse complement.
CCGGTGAACCAAAGCAAAATAACTGATCAAGACTTAACGATCTTTTGTACACAATAATTAAATCATGTATATACAGAAATATTATTAAAATGATTTTGAATTTACCATATACATATCACCTATATATTAAATTTTACATTGCGTTTTAATTTTTACATTATGTAAAGTTAAATTAATATTGTAGGTTATCTTTTATGCACTCTAGATTAAGCAGCTCTCTCGCTTAACCGACTAGTGTTTTTTTTGTGCTTTTTCTTTTACTTATCTATATATTGAATATTTAATAAGGGGAAGTCAAAATAAGTTTCAAAGTTTAACGCGATGACTTGGGTTTGTGAACAACTTAGGTAAAAAACGAAAAGTTATTTTCATCCAAATAATAAAGAAATAACTGTTTTGAAACTTTCTAGAATACATTTCTCCTCTAAGATAATAAGTGAATTTTTTTTTAATCTTTAGCAGGCGAACACCTCTTCAAAACTTTTAACCCCCATCCTAATATCCTTAATCCAACCCATCTTGAACATGTTGAAGCAGAGATTACAATTCCACTCCAAATGACTCTTCCTCCTAATGCCTTTCATCCCTCAGAAATAATGAACATCATCTACCAATTACCTTCTAAAAAAGCTCCTGGCCACGATCTTATCACAGCACACATTCGGAAACAGCTCCCTCGTAAAGCCATTCTATTCCTTACCTATATCTATAATGCTACACTCCGATCCACGTATTTCCCCGACCCTTGGAAAATGTCTATAATAAAAATGTTTCCCAAACCCTCCAAGCCACTTCAATATCCATCTTCCTACCGTCCTATTTCACTCCTGCCCATTATGGGCAAAATCCTAGAAAAACTCTTATTAAAACGCCTCTATCCAATCCTTGACTCATATCATGTTATTCCTGACCACCAGTTTGGATTAAGAACATCCCATTCTACCATACAACAGAGTCATCGAGTGGTTGATGTCATATCTTCTACATTGGAGCTTGGAATGTACTGCACGGGAGTCTTCCTCGATGTTGAACAAGCTTTTGATCGACTCTGGCATCCAGGTCTGCTCTATAAACTTCGTCAATTCCTACCCCCTACATATTTCCTTATAATCCGCTCCTACCTCTCTGATAGAACTTTTAAAGTAAATCACAACCTAGCCTACTCATCTCTCTTTTCTCAGTCCACCGGTGTTCCTCAAGGTAGTATCTTAGCTTCCATTCTTTATACAATTTATACAGCTGACATCCCAACCCACCCTAACACAGTCCTAACAACATACGCTGATGACACATGTATACTGTCTGTAAACAAGGACCCACTTAATGCATCACAAACACTACAGACACACATAACATCTATTGAAGAATGGTGTAAAAACTGGAGATTCAAAATAAATCCTGACAAATCCCATCAGTTCACCTTTACTCTCCGTCGTAAACCTCTACCCTCCTGTCCTACATTATCCTTTCTAAATACACCACTAATGCCTGTTGAACAGATTCGATACTTAGGACTCCATCTTAATAAGAGACTTACTAGGAATCCACATACAAGACTGAAACGACAAGAAACTGCTCGTAGATTTCGATTGCTACAACACCTACTTGACAAACGCTTTGAACTTCCCATTCACTACAACAAATTAGTATACACTACGATAATCAGACCAATTTGGGCATATGGAATTGAGCTCTGGGGCTCTACCAAACCATCAAACTCCTCCCGCATCCAATTCTTAGAATCCAAAATCCTACGTAAAATGCGTGATGCTCCTTATTACGTTACAAATAAACTCATTCACAAAGACCTTAACATCCCATTCGTTGCAGTTTTGGCCCAAAACAGTTATGCGTCTTTTCATTCCAAACTCCTTACCCATCCTAACCCATTAGTGCTTAATCTTTCATCCTCAACAATCCCTGATAATGCTTGACGTGGTTCACACCAATGGGTGGTTCCTTTCCAAGATTTTCAAGTGTATATGAAACATACAACATATTTACTTATTGTATTTATTATTTGTACAGTTGTAAATCACATTAAATAAATAAAAAAAATCTTTAGCCAAACGGATCAATAAATGACCCTGGTTAATCTTTTCTCATTTTTGAAGAAATATTAAAATACTTAATGATAATCCTCATAACTATAATATATGATGCATAAAGCAATTCCACCACTTGCCGAAACTCTGCTCCTCGACCCTCTGACTATCTGGATGTATTACGTTTTAACCAGAAGCATCAAACCGAACCGTTCTGGTTTAGTTGGTTAGATGGGCTCTACGTGCTCCGGAGGTGACCAATTTTCACTCAATAAGTCCAGTTAGCTTCCGCCTTGTCCAGTTTATAACAATGATGAGTCACAGTTTCTTTATCATAGTCATTGTGCACTCTAAATGTGTCATCGTATGTTGATTACTAATCCAAATAATCTGTTATGACAAGAGGCCGTATTTACATTAAGTAAGAAATAGTTTAAAAAAACTCAAAATCCTGCATTAAAAACCCAAAATGAGGGGGAAAAAAATAAAATAAAAAAACCTAATCCAACAAAAATAATCTTTGTTGTTTAATTATTGTTTAATGTTGTGTTAAGTATTAATACATGAAAAGTCTGATACACTAACCTTGAATAAAAGTAAACTATTCACTTAAAAGCAAGATTGAAAATTAAAAAAAAAAAAGTAAAAATTTCCACAAGCCACTACTAACTACATACAATATAATGGGCAGAGTAAGAATCAGAAGTTGAAAAACAAAACAACGAATTTTTTTTATTGAAATGAAGCTTTATCTAGTGAGATTTTTTCATAGTTAATACTGACCATTAATTAATATTATTCCAAGAATATTTGTCGCTTCTGTTTACTTGTTACATTGAATTCGCCTCATCATGTGTTAAACAATGCTTAGCCTTTTCTCATTTTTTTTCTTGTCTTAACTACAAAATTAATATATATTTGCACATGTAGCGAGAGGGAGCAAGCGGTTATACCACAACTCACCAGAGCGCTGCACCTCGAGCCTCACTGAAGCTCTCAAATTTACATATTACTTCGTCTTGTAAAAGACTTATTTTTATATATTAATAATTTCCGTATATAACACTTAACAATGTCAATAGAATGATTAATAAAGGATACCAAAACAATGCACGTAACTATCTCAAGTAGACATGTACCGACCGCTTCTCGGTCACAGCCGCATGGACTAGGCCTATAAACAAAGGGGCTCAAAAACCCCCTCTTCGATCTTCGATCCAAACCCTTTTCCATGTCTAGTCATATCACTGGTGGCGTACACTCTACTTGAGATAGAGAAGTTCATTGCCAATCTATTCTCACAAGTGTTGTTTTTAGTATGCTCATCTTAGACGATGGCCTATTTCCTCTCCCTCTCTCCAGCAATCTTAGTCCGTCCGCTTTATCTCGGCAAATAGAGCTGCACCTAGCCTTATCAGCTTACTGGTCCGTCCGCTTCATTTCGGCAACTAGTAAGCTGACTCCTATCTTGACATTTTCAGTCCGTCCACTTCATCTCGGCAACAAGAACTATTACTCTACCTCAGACTCTCTCACCAAGACCTCCTCTAACTGAGTCAGTGTCCAGGGCTCATCCTCTGGCACGGCCCTTCCTTTCTTACCTATTATTGAATACGCCTTGTCGTGGACCTTCTGTATAGTTGATATAAGGCTGGAGAATCGCCTAAGACCAGACAACCCCGACAAGTGAGTGACCCCGACGTGATCCAAGCCATCGTAGAGAAGCCCGGCGTGATCCATCCGTCGTAGAGAAGCCCGACGTGATCCAGAGGAAGACTTAAGGAGGAACAAGAAATAACTCAGAGAGATGGCAGGAGATTCAGAGACGGAAAAAGAAGAGACGAAATGACTGAGAAGGGATCCTCAGGAAATCGATGCATATCAAGGCCCAGTATCAAGAATACCACGGTTCTGGAGGAACAACCCCGTGCTATGGTTCGCTACCTGCGAGGCCGTATTCTCAACTTCGAAGGTCACATCGAGCACCATAAAATTCCGACTTCTGATCCCGAATATATATCAGGACGTATTAATACACGTGCAAGACCTTGTAACTGATCCTCTAAAGCAGACCTATGAAAACTTAAAGACCAGACAGCCCCGGCACACACATACATATATGTTTATAATGTGGGAAATTCGGTTCAAGCATTCAGTTTAATGTAATTATAAACAAAATCGTATGATTTAGCCCAAAAAGAGTAAAACCTGCAATATTGAATTTTGATGTATTATTCCAACTGAGATGTGTAATAATATGGAAATTCGGCCTCGACTTATGATTTTCTAGTAGCCCTGTTACTACGGAGAGATTCGATTTTTTATGAATCACAAACAAATGAATTATAATTTAATAATTAAACTCACTAAAAGCTATGTCGCGAAATACCCCTCTCTCTGTGCTCTCATTTAAGTTTAGAAACAATATTTTTCCAATTTATGATAACAGTCGCCACCTTTGAGATCCTTTTTCCCCCCTTCCTGGTCATTTATGATATGTGGAAGGTTATCCTATAGGTAACCGACCTATTCTAACCAGAGTGGGAGTGTCGAGTTTTCATTCAGTGGGGGACCTTAACGAAGGTGAACTGAACAGGTCTGATTTGAACCGGCGCAGCTATATGCTGGAAGGTGCTAAGGTGACGTCTCTACTCCCTCGGTTACAATGGCCTCAGTTAACCTAAACCTCAAAACGAACGAATGAAAAGCTAGTGCAGCAGAAACTGTTTTCCAACGTATTTTTTTAATTTAATTTTACTATTATTATTTTTTACTTATTTATCCAATCAAGTATTTCTTTTAATCAACTTTTTATTATATTTTCCTTTAAATCTATGCATTAGTTTTGTTTTGGTAAAATGAATTTATTTGTTTGCTTTACTGTAAACTGATCTAATGCTATGACTAGTATTTCTCTGGTTTGATCTCACATCGCTGTCTAATAGTGAATTTGTTTAACGGGTCACTGGGGAGGATCTAAGAGGGGGAATTCGGGAGAATGAATTTGTCGATCAAATGAAATAAAAATTGGGAAAGAAAGTGAAAGAAAAAAGGAATAAATTGAAACGTTTGTATTTAGTGTGTAGACTGGAGGAATTGATTGTAAAAGAAAGCTGTGGGGAAAAAAATATGTTTTCTTACTTTTTTATTATATCATGTAAAAATATGTAATTTATATATGTCCGATCACGGATTGAATAGTATGTTGTGTAATGTAGCAAGCAACCCGATGTATTCTCTCTCTCTCTCTCTCCTATCAAGTGCCCCAACTTTATTTATTGCGGCATGTGTTCACCTTTTTTCATTTTATTAATAAAGTCTCTTAGAATTTGGATCACCTCAGTTCCACCGTAATATCATTTTCTTTTTATGATATGATTTAGAATCATCTTCTTCACTTGAAAAAATTACTTGTACTCAATCAGATACGGATTTATTTAAAAAGAGACGTGGTCGATGGTTAGTGCTTGTGGTGGCGTGGCTGTCTTGGTAGTGGATTAAGCAAGCTAGAGACTGCAATTCTAAAGTCGCTTCCTCACAAAAGGGTGGATCCAAATTCATACCTTAAAGCCTCCTAGAGATTATATTTCCTACCGTACGGGTTCTTCTTGCCTGTATTGGGAATATGTTACGCAATTTATTATGTCATTGTCATTTATTTCACAGGTTTCACAAACTTTACCATAAAAGTCAGCATAACAGGTTGGAATCTATGTGTGTCAATTTTAGCAATTTTCACCTTCAGAATGGGATCTTTTGAAATGAATTGGTCTTAAAATATATCAAAATCCGTAAAGCAATTCTTAAATTCAGTTTTACTTTATAAATTAATACTTGTGAAAACTGAGTACCGGTTAAACATCCATACCATACCAAATATACAATCGAATTTCGTATTGTGTCAGGTTTCTTAGCCGGATTTTCTAACTTGAGTACGAAAAACAGTTTACATCATAATTTTTTTTTTTTTTTTTTATGGCCGTGTTCCGTATTCGTCCATACGTTTTAATAGCTTGCTTAGATAATTTTTCATTTATAATGGAACAGGGCTATGAGATACGGGACTGAAGGAACCTTCCGTATCCATTTTGCTTATGACGATAAGAGTGAAACCAATCGCCACTGTGACCAAACTGCAACAGCACTCCTTTCAAAGAGCTCTAGGAAAGTACCAATTGAAATAAGGTTCAATGCACCTGATATATTTTACGTTCTATTTACTTTCATTTAAAAAAAAAAAAAAAAAAAGAAACAAGATTCTTTGCCAAGTTAAAGTTTTCCTTAGTTTCTTAAAACATGCTGAATATTAAAATAATATACAAATTGTTGTATTAAGGCTTGTATTATCTAACTTAACTAAGTTGTAAATACTCATTTTATATAGTTTTTTAAAAGTCAACTATCGTTATAATTTATTGATGTTACCCTAGATTATAAGGATCATCCATGTGGCAAGTTAAGGATTTGTCATTTGATTTACACATTTCGTTTTATATTTAATTTAATATTTTTTATAATCAATTTAATCTCTTGAGGAAATTATGGTTGAGAAAATTTTACGGGTTTTAATGTAATTAATGAAAAACAAAAAGAATATTATGTTATTGCCTTTATTTATTATTTTAAACAGTTGTGTTGTAATCCTGAGCGATAATTTGAAATATTTTTACATGACAAACCTGCGATAATATGGATTATGCTTGTGATTATGAAGATGATGACGGATGATTGATACCTATTATTATGAAATATTTTAGTTGTATATAATTATTGATTAAAAAAAAATTAATTAACGGATAAATTATGATTTTTGTCCCCAAATTACACTGTACAACCGTAACAGATGTGGAATTTTGGCTGTGAAAAATATCCCATTTTAACGAGAGCTAGACAAGCGGAGCTGTCTATTTTTAGCCCAACTATCGAACTTTGGGCTCAACTGGTTTCAAAGACGTTATCGCTTCGAAGTTATCAAAGGAGGAAAATACTTCCTAAGTAAATATTATGTTTTATATTAATTATTATGCATACAGGTTTATATCTGTTGAGCTCCCACCAATTAAAAACGGATCTTTAGATAGAAGCTCCAAAGGAAAAAACAAAATTTTCTTAAATTGAATAGATGGTTCCAGAAGTTATGGTCAAGACTATGTATTTTATAATTGGAATTATTTAAAAAAATAATAGTTTATTAGTTTCTATTAATTTTTATTATTTCAAGAGGAAAAAATTAAACCCTTTCTACTTTTTAAGATCTTTATTATAAAACGTTTAGAGCTTTCATCATCACAGCTTTATTCTGTACATACATAACTTTATAATAATTATTTCGTTTTCCTTTATGTGATTTTTTTTTATTTCCGTTACGTGATATTAACATTATTGTCTAATGTTTAATTTTTATAACGTTATCTAATTATTTTAAGCTTGGGTTTGGACATTTAAACATTATTAACCAAGAGAAATAAATAATAGAAATTAAATTTATTATGTTAATTATATATTAAATTTATTATTTATTATAAAGAATTATGTATTGGCTTTATTTATGAGATTATTTTGTGTTTTGTGTATAAACCGCCTTAAAAAAAATAGAGACCATTATTGTCTGTATCGTCATTGCATTTAATTATGTTTGTGCAGCTATTTGTTTTTATTGAAAGGAAGTGTAATAAATAAATATTATATTTTTATCTTTTTTTTCCCTTTGATTAAATCAGCTATCAAACTGATGACTCTTTCTGTAAGTAATTGTTTTTTTAATTGTTAATCCTTTTGTTTTTGTTTTCACATAACTTTTGGATGCTCTTTAGTAAATTAGATACTCTTGGTCATAAAGCAGGGTAATAAAACAAAATAAACTATTTAAACGTTAACAATATATTTTTAAAAAATATCTGTTAGTCGCATACATCCGAGGCCAGTTAAAATGTGTGATCTATTTTAATTTATTTTAAAACTATTATTATTTTAACTTATTTAAGTCCTACCAAGTTTTATGTTATTATTGATAATGAATTATGTCTTTGCTAATATTACTATATTTATATATTTTTAAATATATGTATTTATACATTTCTTATTCATATATCTTTGTGTAGTGAAGATGTATACGTCATAAACCTTATGTTTACTGATGACATAGATATACCATCCCAAAATAGAGAAGGAATCAACTGCATCAGAAGTTAGTTGTAGAATCTTATGAAACGTGGAGGCTAAATATATTATATATATTTATAAAGGACTCCTAAGTTCTAACGATGTGGTAATTTTAAATCACATAAAAATAGTGAAGAAGTTCAAATATCTATGGTCAGTCTTCAATACTAAGGGAACCTCCATCAGTGAATAGAACCATCGATCGGAGAACAGGAGAAAGAAGAAAGGCCAATGCAATGCTTAATTATGTACTATGGAGCTAAAGTATACTACCCAGTCCCAATAGGTTGATGTATAAATATATTTGAGTCTCAAAAGACATATTCCTCGGAAACATTCGACAGATTTCGCAAAATACAGCTAGCTATGGAAATGGATTTTCAAAGAAGAGTAGGGGGGGGGAATCCTGACGTGAAAGAATACGATAGATAATGGAACTAGAAAAGAATGTACTTTCAATCATAGAAGAAGGAAGTGGAATGGGAAGTGGAAGGAAGAAAGAAGAAAGGAAGAGGTGGAAGAAGTTCGTTGGGGCATAGCACCAGGGAAGAGCAAGATTTAAATACAGAAGAGCGATAAAAAAAAAAAAAGGTTAAAGAAAACCACGTCAGTGGAGAATTCCTTAAAAATAATAATATTAGCGTTTGAAGATGGTTGCAATTTTTGAAACTAATATGTATATATATTACAATATTACTAGGTTACCGCAATAACGGTAACAATAGCAATCTATAAAATGGTTTCGATTAGTTTTATGGCCATGGAATAGATATCATGCTATTTATTGAGTGATTTTTATTGGCATAATAAACTTGAAATTTTATCTCCTCCGTTCCTCAGTATATAATCTTCTTCACACGACTTATCATTTTTTTAAATTAGTTAGTCTCTTACATAAAATTTTTTCGTAACGAATTAATCATCATAATGATATCATTAGTGTACAGTTTAGGAATGTTAGAGTTCCAACACGGTTTCTTTCAGTGATGTGGATATATGAAGATTTGGTTCATTTCCAGCTGGCAGAGATAAGACCTTGAGCACGAGGTTCCTAACTGTTTAAGCACAAATACTTTGTCGATGGGGTTTGGAAGTAAAGCGCTTTAGGGTATGAGTACTTTTTTCGTTAAGTAAAAAAGTACGGGTGAACCCCGTACCTTTCATGAATTGTGGCAGAGGTTTTTACCCTTTAGCTCTTAATATCTGAGTGTGTGAGTGCGTGACGGGCCTTCAGGCTCTTACTACTCTATTATAGTAATTGCTCGATTTGGATGCAAAGCTGAGTGAACCTATTACCATATATTAACGGAATCCAGGTTTTCCTAATTCGTGGTATAGTTTCATCAGGAATAGAACGAACTTTCATTTTTAAACTATTTTATTGTTCTTAACTGGTTTATTAAGCTACAAATGTAAATTACAATAGGAATAATGATTTTCTTAGTATTCAAACTCAAGGAGGTTTGATGATAGGATCGTTACGACATATTTATATATTCTAACCAGTTCTGAAATGTAGAACATCTGGGCGATGTGAATATCGGGTGGGGAATGTGTAAATGGCAGATACCCTTTGTGTTGGCTAACCGATTCTCACTCTCTTTCACTTCCAATAAATTTCTTGAATTGTTACCATTAAATTTTGTCCACATTCAACCTTCAAGTTGCCAAATTTCTCAATCTTTCGATATTTTTGTTGTCTAAATAATTCCATCGAAAAAAATAAGATACAGATTATAAATATGTAAATTAGATGAAACTTTACAACATACAAGCCTTGACCACACGAATGATATTCTCTGAAGAGAACATTTGAAAGACTTCGTACTTTGGCTAGGTTTGATCTTTATATGAAATATTTTGTAATGGGAGGATAGGAGGAAGAACCATCTGGCAATCCTTCTTTGGAATGTTTCGGATATATCAATCAGAAGTTGTGCCTGAAGTTGGTTGGGAAGGATAAGTTTATTTTTGGCCAAGCTGATTTGGAATGTTTATGACGCTATAAAAGTCAAGAAAGGTTGGTTCGAATGATATATTGGATTAAAATCTTCCTCTCCAATCCATAACGATATTTTAGTTTTCATCCTTAACTCGGTCTGCATTTCGTTTACTTATCGACCGTATTTAATATTTTATTAATTATTAATTAAACTATACTATATGAAGGGTCTTTGGTTCGGTACTTTGGAAGGACTGTATTTAGCAGAACCCCCCGTAAACTGAGTCTGGGTTAATTAATTATGAATGATATTAATTAATTAATATTATTAATCTCGTTCTATTCAGAACCAAAAAAAATAATAAAAATAAAAAATTATATTTTACTCGATTTATTTTGAGAAAACTATTTTGTAAATGTTATATTTCGTCATTTTGAACATCCCAGATTAGCTTTTCCCTTGTAAATTTGGTGAACTCTTCAAATCTTGGTTCTTACCAATCTTTTTTTAAAAAAATACAGCCTATTTTGTATTTATAACTTCAAGCTATAACTATCAAGTGCTAACTACTTTGTTCCCACTCAACTTAATCAATAATCGTAATAATTAATTAATAGAATAAAGGGAAAACGATGAAATGAGCGAAATTGCTATTTACTTATTTTTGCTTTTACTTACAATAAAAAAAAAATCATCTTTACCCTGTCGCAAACAATAGCGTTTAATAGTTGTTACGTTGGCCACAGATAAAAAAAAATCAAAGGTGCATCTCCGTTAAAATGATGTGAGACCTTGAGTTCATTGCGGAATGTTTCAACCTTGATGCTATTATCTGTGAGCGCTATAATGTGCGCGTCAAATAGTGCAACAGGCATCAGTAACTTCAGTCCTAAAATGTGCTTTTATTTATTTAGTCGTAAATAAGTGTAATTAATCCTTGTTGAATCATCTTCTAAACGATTCATAAGTTTCGATGTCGTTTCTCGACTGAACATGTTTTATGTTATGAAACGAAAAGGTGTTTGGTTTGACATAGAATAAATATATTATGTATATTTTATAATCTAATAGATATTTTATAATCTAAATTAATAGATCTATAATTATTGAACATATATTTTATGGTATTAATATTATTTTAACTAAGGCGATGTTTACAAATAATTAAATATACTATTTTTTTTTAAACGCACTTGTGGCGGTCCCAAAACTCCTAAACTGTGCATCCCAGTGAAAATGTCATGGTATAAGGGATTTAAGAACATGATGTTATGCGTTGAATGAGTATCATTACATTTTCGCGTTCATGAGTAGGCGAAAAAAAAAAAAGATTTCGTAATTTTTTAGTGCTTTACTAAATCATCAAGTTTTGGTATCCATTCCACTCAGAATTTAATCCTCTTTAATTTATTATACCATACCCATAGGTGTACTGTTTAAGACATATAGGCTATAATGCTTATAAAAGCAATCTTTAAAATTATTTCTAAATGCCTGTTGAACAGATTCGATACTTAGGAATCCATCTTGACAAAAGACTTACTTGGAATCCACACATAAGACTGAAACGACAAGAAACTACTCGTAGATTCCGATTGCTACAACACTTACTTGACAAACGCTCTAAACTTCCCATTCACTACAAAAAATTAGTATACACTAC
>NW_027111990.1:602142-610415 GCF_000696795.3 Halyomorpha halys | reverse complement strand
AAAGTGCATTTAAATATGGGCCAAGGAGACTGGGTCGTTTTAATATTCTAAAATTTACTGATTTCGAAATAACAGGGTTCGCGCTTAATTTAAGCACGGGTCTGTTAGGATACAATGAATTATGTACGCCCTCGTAATTTAACAATTAAAATTTATTGTAATTCTAATAGTATTATGTGTTCTTATCACTCTAGAGCAGCATAAAAAATATTTGTACAAGATTTTGACATTGTATCACGTACGTATTTCGATAACGTAAATCTAAGGAAAAGTGTGATGTTTAGCGATCTATTAGGCATAAAGATACGCTCTTGTGAATTTTACGTCGTTCTTTTTCGTAAGAAAAGCATTTCCAATGATATTCACCAGAATAAAGTCAAAAAGAGTGATTTTCAGAAAAAAAGGTTATTAGAAAAAAAAAATTCGACTATGTTAGGGCTCAAGTTGTAGCAAATTTATTGTACAAAAAACTGCTATGCTTAAAGTTTTTCGGGTGATAGGTACTTTCCAAGATCTTTCCAGAAATTCAAACTCGAACCTTTTGGATTCTTTGTTTCTTGGTCTAAAGGAGTTGGGTCACTCAGTCCTTGAGCTTTAAGGAAAATCTGTGAGGAAACCTGATCAAGCGAGATCCCTCACCGTTAACTTTCTCATTGTTGTAAATATTTCTTCATTCCTATCACCTTCATCCCACCGTCTGCCTTTCCTCTATTGTTGGAAAGGAGAGAATAAAAGAGAAAAAAAAACTGTTAGATTTTTTGGGGCTGTTTTTCCACTTGTGTCTGCATTATCTTCAATGCACCTACATATATATAGTTCCAAATCCTTTTTTTATACTTCATTATTGATAATCCCTTTATGACACCAATTATTCCTATAAAATGGCATTAGTAGGAATCTGAGGCCGAATCAGTTTTATTCACTAAGGTTCTACTGAAAAACGGTCTAGTTTAAACTTTTAAATAAAAGTTATATATTTTTTTTAAAAAACTGTTTATGTAATTATATTCTTCTTTATTTTTGTTAGAATATTTTTTTTAAATTCCTAAACAAAATCTTAATCTTTAAAAAGTAAATATACTAATCAATCAACGTTTCACCAATTGTGGTGATATCAGGAATGAAAAAACGTGAGAACACTTAAATGCAGACTACTAAAAGCACATCCTATATCAGCAGTCGAAAAGAAGATTTACTAAATATAGATTGTACATCACTCCACGTCAGTTCAACACATAGGGACTCAACTATTTTGGGTCATCTACTACTTGAGAGATTTAATTTTTCTTTTTTGCTCTCACTAATTTGTTTAAAATTATTAATAACTCTGACAAATATGTTTAAATAACTGTCGTTTTGCCTGCTTGGTTTCGTGCAGGGTGTATGCATAAGCCCATTGAAATTAGAAAAAATATATAACATTGGTATATATAAAATACGTCTTAATGTTTTGTGTGAAATTTCACAGATTCTGTCTAAAGTTGAAAGTTAGTTACCTTGAATTTATTTTCTTTATTGGAATCAAAAGAATCATAGATTTTTTTTTTTAAAAAAACTTTATTTAATTGATAGAAATTACAATCTGCCACACTATTGTGGGTAATAGGTAATAGTGACGAATGATCAATTTCATACTAAAATAAAATGAAAATAAATGATTAAATGAAAGAAAAAAAAGTACATAAAAATAAATAAAATTTCTCTTAAAATATATACAAATAGAAGGATAAAGAAAATGAACATAATCAACTATAATAATAATAATAAAAATAATCTAATCTCTAGTCACATTTACACTATTATATATAATATTTACACGATAGACCTGAGAATCCTTGAGCACACTCTATCCTCACGTGTGGGGGGTAGAGTAGAGCTCAAAAGATCCCAGCGCATCCCTCTCGCCGCATTACTGGTAGTGAGCAAGTGCGCTAAACCCGCAAACACTCAAAAATCTGACCATTCCTAAATATTAACGCGCCATCTTCATTATTTACCGTTTGCACATAACCTCTTCCCCTATCAACTGGCGATATCCTTTGTAGCGTCTGAAATGAATATGGCCTCGTAAAAAGACCGTTGTGAGAAGAGATTATTCTTAGAAATGCTGAAATTTTTCCATTATTTATTTTAATAAATAACTCATCATAAACTTGAAATGTATCTTTAAAATCGTCCTAGAAAAAATTATAGATATATCTTTTAGGCCGAGAACAGGTTAACCCAAGCGGAGGAAGCCTACACCAGAGTATAAATAAACTTGATAATGTTGTAACGTTGCCAAACACATCCACGCGCTTCTATTCTTGGTTTGTTTCTTGTGTTTTGTTAGCTTTGAAAAAATTAACAACTATAATTCAGTATGTTTACCACAATAATTTGTTATTTTTGAAGGATGATTTATTCTTTTCAGATTTTACCGCCTTATATGTTTTGAGAGAGTTTACTTTGAGGAAAAATTATTACTTGAGATTCTGGAAAAATGTGTTTTGTTTTTTTCAATATTTATAGAATCTTATTTGAAAAAACAGCCTGAGATACAGAATTACTTTCCTCCTTGTGAAATAATTTGTAAATTACATAAAACTGTCGATGTTAACAATTTTCGATCTTAAACTAATGTAATAATATTAACATATTATTTGTGATTTAAATAATTCAAGTTTCATACTTCGTCTTCGTACAACTGACTGTCGCTTAACCCAGTTCAAGGGACGTGAGATACTCAATTTACTTTCCTCCTTGTGAAATAATTTGTAAATTACATGTAAAAAATTAATTAATTAATTATAAACTCAAATTACATTCTTCGTCTCCGTACAAGTAATTAAAAAGGTATTTTATTACCAGTTGGCCAAAAATTAAATTTTTTATTACCATAATGCTTATAAAAGTTTTTTATTTACATATATTAATTTTCAGGTTATTTCACGACAAATAGTAATAAAATATTTTATAATTAGGACAAATCACTTAAAATGAGGACATAACAATTCAAATAAATGTGGTAAATACATAAAAATGTTACAAATAATTGTTTTGTTTTTTCCAATTTATATAGGTATTTATTTATATTATCAATATAAAATATGTAAATAAAATTATAAAAGCTTGTGTCCTCACTCATCCTCCAGTGGCTTTTAAGAGAGAGGCGCCTGGATCTCTGGAGTCCATAAGTGGGGGGAAGAGCTCGGTTCGGAGTTCCCCTATAGTAAATAGGAATGATTGTGTCCAAGAGTTATTTTATTTTAAGTTTAATTTTTTTTTAATTATTCCTTGTTTTTTTTATTATGTTATCACTTAATTCATATGTTTATAAACACGGTGTGAATGAGCTCTATGATTAAAATCTGTACCGCTAAAACCCATAAAGGGTCAGGGGTTCAGTACTTTGTAAAAAAGTATTTTTACTAGACCAACGATTGTGCAAGGAGGTGATTTGGACAGAATCACGCTCGACCGCCAGCAGTATAATATTACATAATAAAAATAGACAAAAATTATGAATAATTGAAATCTTCCAGTACGTGTAAAGGAGATCTAAAAATATAAAATCTAACAGCACATGTAAAGAAATATAAGGTATTTGTTTTCTTGAAAATAAATAAATAATATTGGAAGAAGATAGTTGACCGTATGAAGTAGATTGTAGGAAGATAGTCCGAGTTGCGGTCAATAAAGGTATCAAAATGATAAACGAAAACTATTTATTGTTAACCAACGTTTCGCCCCACTTTGCAAGGCTATACGAAATAACAAGATGCAAACATTTTAGTATTAATAAAACATTAAAATAAAAACATTTCAAAGCAATTGTTATGTTTATAATGTATATAAAAAGAAATAATAACAATAATATAAGAAAGTATAAATCTAGGAGACTGGAAACAAGTTACTAATAAATATAGCCCGATGTGATAAAAGTTCTAAATATATATCTTGACAAATAGATTGTAGAAGACTATTTATTAAAATTATTTATAAATAGGTGAGGTGTAGGTAATATGTAGGTTTAGTAATATGTAAAAGGGTAATATTAAGAAAATTGATAAAGATAAACAATAAACATAGGGTTAATCACCTTTCTGATTGTAGTACAAAGGGCAACTGAGAGAAAAAGGGGAACATCAGGTTGTCTCCCATCCTATGATTTTATTTTAATGTTTTGTTCATTCTAAAATTTTTGTATTTTGTTTTTATTCATTCATTTAGCCCTGACGAAGCTCTGCAAACTGAGGCGAAACGTTGGTTAACAATACATAGTTTTCTTTTACTATTTTTATAATTTTTTTTGACCGTATATCTATCCTACAATAAAATAATAAATAGTATAAATAATAGTAGTGAAATTATTTTTTTCAACATTTCTTGGCAGTTATTTGTTGGTAAAATGGCCAATTTCCTTTGGTTTATCAGACGTGTTGTACCAAAGGCCAAACAAAACATTACTTCAACGAATTTTTCAATTTGAAAATAATAATAATCTTTGATTCGTGATTTGTTAAAAATATGTTTAAAAAAATATTTAATTCATAAACCGATTCATAGTGATCCAAAAAAAAACTAAAACTTATGTACGCTGGTACAACTGCCTTATCTACTGGCATCGAATGAAATTTTTCGATTTTAAAACGTGTAAAATAATTAAGTTGTGATTATCATGATTAATGTAACTGTCCTCTGCTGGCGGAGACCGATGCTTATGTAACCACGTAGGTAGGTCAAGTACTTATTTCATTAAGTTGTTTCATCATGAAGTCAACGGCTGTGACAAAGCTTTAATAATATCATAAATAAGCGTTGTCTACCGGACCCAAGAGCGTTAAAGGAGACGCAATACTCAACACCTATTCCAAAATTTAATGAATAACGGTATCTAGTAAATTGTTATTTTTTTTTTTATTTTTTTTTTTTTAATACTTTTTATTTATTGATATTACAACCTTCCACACAGTTGTGGGCAATAGGTAATAGTGATGAATGATCACATGCATACTAAAATAAAATAAAATAAGAATAAAAATAAATAAATGAATGAAAAAAAATCTCTCTTAAAGTACATACAAACAGAAGGATAAACAAATTGAACATAATCAAACTTGTGTATGAAAAAAGTAAAATAATATAATCTCTAGTCACATTTACACTCTTATTGTTAGTAAGTATTCTTCATTTTAACTGGATATTCCGAATACACGCTGAAATGAATCTGGAAAATCTACAATAAAACAATCTTTTTTTTTAAATTTTCAAAATATTACTCACTATATAATATAAACAAGTTTGAAAGGAAACTGATGTATAAGGACCTAATGAGTATGTAGCGAAGATAGGGTTGGATTCTTCTGCATCAAACGGTCAAAAAAAAGAAATATTTTAGTCACATCCCAAATATTTTGATGAAAAATTCAACTCGATTCGGAAATCATTTTACTTGTTACTTTATTATTTTTTTATATATTTTTAATATTTATTTTTACATATATCTGTTAATTTTTGTAATTTATTTATTTTTTATGTATATTTACATACCTATCACTACTTTCATCAATTTCTTTTAAATTCAGAAAATATGAAAAAGAAAATGATAGAAAATGAAAAAAGACAAAAAAAAGAGGGATTAACAAAAAAAAATTAATGAAGTATAGAAATAAAAAAAAAATCATGAAAAAGAAAAAAAAAAGATAAAAGAACCAAAGCGATGAAACAAAAAAAAAGTATTATATTACTATATATTGTTACTTGTTATACCTTTGTATTGTGAGAAACAAAACATTGATTAGATTAGAGCAAATACGCTATGTAGCTAGCAACCCAATAAAGTTGGACAGCACAACTTTATTGTAATTAATAAATATATTCCCCCTAGGCTCCAGATTTGGATTCATTGACCCCCCTAAAATCCTTGAGAGTTTAGTTGGAAGTGAGTTAGAGTTTGAAATTGACTGTATGTGATTGATGGTAGGAAGGTATTTCGGGTGGTGGTCACGAAACGTATAAAAATAGTACAAAACTATCTATTTATTAGTAACAGAATAAATAGTTAATAAACTGTGACATAAATACCAAATAAATATTTTTTTCTGCTACGTATGTATATTTTTCGATTTCTATCCGGAACTATTTTGCTACAATCAGTTCGAGTTTTAAATAATTTTTTTTAAAAATAATTTATATAACTCATATTTCATGTAATATTTGTTTATATTTTAGCTCTGATGAAAACCCACATGTTTTGGTCGAAACGTCGGCATGTGTAATAAAAGTATTTAAAAAGTACTGATTTTTGATTATTTTTTAATATAATATTATTCGGTAACATAAATATAAAAATCGACATAATCCATCATTTTTTTTATTGTTCAATTGTTATCACCAATTTCAATCTTACTTAAAATTATTTAGTTTTAAAGTGTTTTATGTATTGCAATATTTAAATATTTCTGTCTAGCCATAGCTAACCTTCTTTATGTGATTACAATAAATTTATGGTGATTGTGATTACCTTCAGCGGACCATGAAGCTCTATTCATGAAGTGTGAATCATGGCGAGGTTGCACCATTGTCTTCATTGACTTTTACTTTCAGTTTTGTGTTTAGATATAACATCAACACCGCTGATTGATCACATTGATTTGTGTGTATTGAACCTCAAGGCCTCTCAGAATGTTCTTTCAGTATCTAATCACGCAAAAAAATATTCAACTTTGCTAAAATTAAACATGGTTTGCTTCCATTAAGAATTGTAAGCTAGATTTATTTCCTAAATAATAAGCATAAAATATATTCGTTTATACGAAAAAAAATAAATAGTATTATAGTAATAGTTTGATATAGTTAAACTTTCAAAATCGATATGTTCTGGATGCTAACTGTTATTAACATGCGTCAATAAATTTCATATTAAAAAATAATGGGAAAGTTTTATTATTCAAGGGTCGACTGACAAAAATTAAAAGATAAGTAAAATTGAAAATTTAAAAAAAAATATCATTCTTACTCTATGTTTTTGTTCTACTATGCATAAATTTTTTCATATGACCAATAGTAAAAAGTTAATCAAAAATCAATGCCAATAAATAAAAATACTTGATTTCAATATTTAATTTGCAAAATGGAACCACCATTTAATTTACACAATGGAAATCGACTAGAATGTGTGATTAAAATATCCGAAAGTCAGAAAATTGAGGAATTAGAAAAAAAAATAAACATACAAAAGAAATATCATGAAAGAGGTATATAAAAAAAATGTATGGATTTATAAAGAATGTCGGAAGGAAAATTCTCAAGGGAAGTGAAGGGGTGGAAAATTGATGCAGGAAGAGGTGGTAGATCGGGAAAAACTTGGAATAATGTAAGATAGGACTTTAGAGAGGAAGATCCTTTTATCAAGTCATTAATGTGAAAATAGATCATTGGAAAATTAGATTAAGGATACTCAATATTTTAGTGAAACGAATAAGTTTTAGGATCTGCCGAAAGGATAGTTTTGCCAATTCATTTCATTTATAAACTTAATTCCAGAATTAAGATTAACAACTAATCGAGTTAATATGACCAGCAACTACCTCAGACGAGCAAATTCTCGTATAATAAAAATCAGGAAATCAAAGTGAGAAAATACAATCAAATCACAAAAGCAGCTGTATCTCTGTTTAATTAATTTTTTATTTTGGCTCAAGTCCTCCATTGACGACCTAGCAGCCTCAAAGTTGCAATGTCAAGATTCATATCTTGGGCCTCCAAAAAATAAATTTTGACTAACCCAGGTGGGGATCGAACCCTTAACCTTCTGAACTAAGCGCTCTGGGCCGCGTCTGCTATCAGGTCCTCTAATTTTTACTCGGATAATTCGAAAGCTCGGTTCAATGAGACTGTATTTATTGTTTAACTGTTACGCTTGTTCACCTACGTAAAATGAATGAGATTAAGGTCTTTGGCTAATTCTGTGGATCTTTTCTAAAGACTGTAATTTTTATCTTTGCTAGTATTTTGGGGACTGCTTGTTCCTGAAGAGCGGTGGAAGGTTAGTCGCTGCAGTGAACCATAGGAAAGGTCTCCTGTTGCACCAATCCTCAAGGACGTTCTCCCACCACCTCGTCCCATTCAACTAACATGAGTCTAGCTTCCATCCCCACGTAAAATATTAGTCTAGCCACGCTAATAGTTAAAAAAAAAACAAAAACAAAAAAAAACTTTCAAGTTTCCTCTCCATTTTTGCATGTTATTGGCTTTTAATTATAATTATTTCCAGGCCGTAAAATTAAATC